>NW_020271199.1:0-26724 GCF_002803265.2 Melanaphis sacchari | reverse complement strand
ATTGTTGTCTTCGTTCGTTACGTATTACTTAAATAAGTATTTAAAATAAATTAAAAACTTTATTCCAAAACTCATTTCATTGTTAAACCCATATAGTTTTATCTATGAGGTCATCAAAAGCACATATTTCAGCTATAACGAAGACATCAATGCATAAACTGAAAATTATGTGCTCGGTGTGCAAATATCAAAAAAATTATTAAATTGTATGAAAAGTTTAAGTTTATAAAAAGTGAATACCTTCATTTTGACGAGAAATTCATTACAATTAAATAAGCATTTAAAATAAAATAAAAACTTTTTTCAAAACTCATTTCATTTGTTAAACCCATATAGTTTATCTATGAGGTCATCAAAAGCACATATTTCAGCTATAAGAAGACATCAATGCATAAACTGAAAATTATGTGTCGTGCAAATAAAAATTATTAAATTGAAGAAAAGTTTTAGTTTATAAAAGTGAATACATTCATTTTGACGAGAAATTCATTACGATTTAATAACTGTAATGATATGCTTTCAGGCAATCGTAATTAATTATATAATAAATAAATAATTATATAATAAGATAAATAATTATGACCAGCTTTAGCTATAAGTCATCTATTAATAAATAGTATGAAAAGTTTTAGTTTATGAAAAGTAATACATTCATTTTGACGAGAAATTCATTACGATTAAATAAGCTGTAATGATATTTTCAAAGCAATCGTAATTAAATAATTATATAATAAGATAAATAATTATGACCTTTAGCTATAAGTCATCTATTAATAAATAGTATGAAAAAGTTTTAGTTTATAAAAAGTGAATACCTTCATTTTGACGAGAAATTCATTACAATTAAATAAGCGTTTAAAATAAAATAAAATACTTTATTCCAAAACTTATTTCATTGTTAAAACCATATATTTTCATCTATGAGGTCATCAAAAGCACATATTTCAGCTATAACGAGAAGACATTGATGCATAAAACTGAAAAATTATGTGTTCGGATTGCAAATATCAAAAAAATTATTAAATAGTATGAAAAAGTTTTAGTTTATAAAATTTGAATACATTTATTTTGACGAGAAATTCATTTCAATTAAATAAGCGTTTAAAATAAAATAAAAAACATTATTACAAAACTTATTTCATTGTTATACCCAAATAATAATGCAATACTTAAGTGAGAAATGTTTAAGTTTGATTTGTTTGGACCCGTTCAGCGAATATTGACCTAGGCAGTGTGTGAAAAATCATGAAATATACAATTTTTTGATACCTAGAGGTATGAAATAGTATATAGTAGTACGTATTTATGATGTGTATTAGTAATATTTTTTAATGTTTTTATTTTATGAACCATACCTAGAAGAGTAAAAAATATTATGTTGCTATAACTTTTGATGCTTTTAGATGAAAGTTATGATATTTTATAATAATTTCATAATAATTGGATATTTACATTATGCTGATATAACGTTATGATGATATAACAGTTTTGACAAAAATACAATGAAAAAACTTATTATACTTTGTTGTTTATAACAGAAAAAACAAAATGAAAACTATTTTTATGCTTATTAATTTTTTTAGATAATCTTAATTCTATTTCATCAAATTCATATTATCATATAATACAAATAAAAGAATCATGTATGATGTAATATTTTAATAAAATGAAATAATATATTTATTTTAATAGATGCAAACTATTAATCATATATTTAAAAAAAAAAAAAATTTATATTAAATTGTGTAATTTTTATACATCACATTTTTTTTCCTTTTGTGTTTCAGTGTTATGTAATTATTACTTATTTACCAACTAATTTATTCATTTAAATAACAACTTAATTTTATTTAAACATGTTTGATAAGTTAATCAATTTAATAAAATACATGATAAATTATACACTTTTTAACAACTACTAGTTAAATATTCTTTACTATGCATTTGATTATAATTTTCTTTTTTCATACATGTAAATGACATAATATTTTCAATGTTTTTGCTTAAGATTACAATCTGCAATTTAAAATAATCTTCCAAACATACATTTGTGAGCTTACGAATTGTTAAATCTCGCCAGAGGCCCATACAAATATATTTATTGAATTATATGTATAGTCAAAGCCAATTTTACCGTGACTTGTT
Source organism: Melanaphis sacchari (assembly GCF_002803265.2). NCBI lineage: Eukaryota > Metazoa > Arthropoda > Insecta > Hemiptera > Aphididae > Melanaphis > Melanaphis sacchari. The sequence continues at coordinate 24,579 of NW_020271199.1, read as the reverse complement.
AAATGGTAAACTTACAATTATCATCAACACTAGTAATTTTTTTTTTTTTCTGTTATTATTATAAAATAACATTTGTTCCAATATTAATACAACTATGGTAGCAAAGAACAAATAGCTATTAGAAGTGTATACAATCACTATTATTATTAAAATGTAATGATAAAATTAATGTTGAAATATTTTGATTTATCAACAAATGATTTTAATGTATTAATGAGAAAAAACTTAAGTCATAATTTAAAAAAAAAATTACATCATACATTTTTATTTTCAATAAGGTAAATATATTATAATTTTACTGTTAAGTTTACTTACAAAAAAATGAACATCATTAAGTATAAAAATGTTTTGTTTTTTTTTTTTTTTGTTCATTTAATAATAATTGTCAAAACTGTTGGATAAAATTGAAATTTTCATGATTTATAACTAATTTAATATATAATATGATAAGGTGTTAGGTTGACCACAATCAATACAACAAAGATAAATGTCAATGGAGGTCAGACTGCGGACTTCATACAGAAAAATGAGGAAATTTCTTAAAAAACAATATGTGGTTTTGTTACTCTATTTTGTATTATAAAAATGTTACTATTGTATTACTTACATTCAAGTTTTGTAGTGGTAAGTTACTATTTTTTTTTTTTTTTAATATAAGTATTTAGTATGCTTGTATTATAATTAAACACGTTTTGTTTATTTTTTAGATGATTATTATTTGTAGGTATTAAAATTATATGATTGAGAAATCTTTAACCATTCCTACCAGCATATCACCAAACACGTTTTTAAACGACAATAATATTATTGAATTATTACACAGACATTATAACAAGATATCTAAATGGAATAACATTATGCACGACAAAGGAGAGCCAAAAATTAAATACCAAAAAAATGATGATAAATATCACTGGAGAGATTTAAGCAAAATAAATATTAATCAATTAATTAATTGTATAAAATTAAATAACATGTATAATAATATCCGAGATAGTTAATAACACATATCCCACATAACAGCAAATACATAAAAAGCTAATTAAAACAATAACACAAAAAATAATGGTAATAGTTAAGACCAATATCTGTACCATAAATTGAATATCATATTGAATTTTAATGAAGAAGTAAATTAATCAGATTGAAAGAGAGTGTCCCGAAACGGCATTGCCATGTATTAGTTTCTTTTTTGGAATTTTCGTAAGCCATGTTTTTTAGTGATAAATTTAATTGTATAGATAGTGCTAATATTACGTGGAATTCATATTTTAATTGTGTGTGTGTATTAACTGTTATAACATTATTAGATTAGGACTGACGATCCACAGTAAATGAACGCAACACGTCTTCGCCATTTCATATTATTTTTGAATTTAAACAGTCTACCGCCGGTATCTATAGTGTGTTGCAATCGCGGGTCGCCGATTACCTACGAATGGTTTATTAATATCAGATATATACAGTTTACAGTAATTAACAATCGAAAAAAATACATATCTAGCCATAAAAACATATACTATAACTTTTAAAAACTATTAAAAAACCCCCCTTTTACCACCTTAGAGGTCGAATTTTGAAAAATATTTTTTTAGTCCGCCTCTGTACAAAATTTCAAGTCTAGACTCAGCGATTAGGTCTGGACGTCTCCGGGAGGGTCCGTCTCTTATATATATACGTATATAGTGTGGTCATACTACAAGTGGTAAATTTAATAACCATGCTACCGACTTCAGAAGGCATAATATCTTCCATTCCATTCCTACCACATACTCATTGTTTATTCAAGAAGTAGACACATACAGTAAATTAGCCTTTAAAATAACTAGTTATAAGAATTTATTTTCTATCTAATACCTATAGATCTTTTAGCAATACATGGACATTGGATTATACAGAATCTTAATATTATCTACAGTTAGTAGGATAACTGTCCAAAATATAACGTAATTGTATAAGAAAGGATAGTTGTGCCAATATCAAAAAGCTGATTAAAGTTTAAAAGAAAAAGTTTAACTTTATAAAAAGTGAATACCTTCTTTTTAACGAAAAATACATTACGATTAAATAAGAGTTCATAATAAAATAAAAATAAAACATTATTATAAAACAAATAGCATTGTTAAAACTAAAAATAGAGTGAACATCAAACATTTTTAAATAGAAAAATCTATAAAATAATGAGAGGTCATAGCCAAAAATAAGAACGTAAATTAATTATTAGCAAATTAATAAAAATTTTTAAACACAAATAATGTTTAATTAGACAATAACCATTTAGCCAATCGTTATTTCATTATCTATAATATCACTTCATAACAAAAATTCTATTAAAAACTAACTAACATTCATAATTACTTTAGTTATGATTTGGTTAGAATGAAGAAAAATGTAGATATCTACTTACATTCTGATTACTTAAAAGTTACAAAAAATGCAAGATCAAAACCATTATCTTATGAAGTCAAATCATGTGATATTTATTTTTTTAGACAATACCAGACCAACTTTTTTAGGTATGGTTCTTTAAGACCAGGAAAGGTAGCTAGAGACCCTACTGTAACTGATATTAAAGCTATCCGATATAATTGTAATGGTACTATTGATTATAAATTAGACTTTAACCATGAATATTCTGATCTAGATTCTGTAGGTACAAAAAAAAAGAAATAAAGAAAAACATTCTGTGTCACCTATAATGTATGACCAGCTTCACAAATCAAGTTTAAAAAAACCAAATGGGATCATTTACAACAACTCAAAAATGTACTTCCTAATAACTGTCATTCATTCTATGACCAAATAGAATATTAAAATGTAATTCAAGACTGAATTTAAAGTGATTTAAGAACTGTTTTTTTAATTGTTTACTTGTTAAAATAAATATGTGTAATCTTTCTTTTTATGTTAAAATTAATTTTGTTGTACATTTTAATGTTCAGGATTGAACTTTACTAAAGTAATATAAAATTTTTTTTTATTTAATTGTTAAAAATAGCTAAACATATTTTTATTTTATTTTTAAAAGATAATACACTATCATTATTTTTATATTCAAGACTGAATGGATAGTGACATCATAATATTGTTTTTACTATTTATATTATAACTAACAATAACAATTTATCTTTGTTTTACATTTTAAAATGTTATGGAGATATTATTTTTGTTTTAATTAAATAGAATTAAGTGTTTAACTGAATAATATTTTTCGTTCAAGGCTGAATTTAAAGTGATTTAAGAACTGTTTTTCAATTATTTAATTATTAAATATATCTATAATCTATGTTTTTATGTTTAAATTAATTTGTTGTACATTTTAATATTCAATATTGAACTTACTACAGTGATATAAGAATTATTTTTATTTAATTGTTAAAAATACCTAGATATATTTTTATATAACTATGGAACTATGATCTAATATCACGTATCTCCACAATATTGTCTGAATAGTAAAGACAATACCTCATATGTCCTAATTATAATCACTAATTATTTTAATTGTTGTTTTTATGAAAAATTATTTTTTAAAACATAATTTTGATAGCATTAATAAATATGAGGTTAACATATTCCCAAAATTTGATTTTATAATTAGTTTTTTGTATCTCCTGAAAAATTTACATTTTTGAGATACGGGGTATTGTTTTGGCAACAACGATTTATTAATATTATCATAATAGTTTAATATTAGTAATTATTTGACATCAAAAAAAAATCTGTAATAATTATGTAATATTGATAGATGGATAATTTATATTTTTGTAATTCATTCAATTGTTACTCTAAATATTTATAAATTTACACAATGATAAGTAAGAGCATGTGTAAATGTTTTATTTCTTTTCAACTAAACTTTTCTAATGTGGGTATATCACAAAATGTAATGCAAATGATGATTTTTTTTTTTTTATAATCAATTAAATATATTTTTTATTCTATTATTATTTAAGCCTTGGTTATGAGTATTAAATTTATAATGTGTTTAACTTGGAGTATGTTTTAATATCCATATGGCTGTTTATTCAACATTTTTTTTTTTTTTTTTTAATACTCAACTATACCCATAAATATAACACATTTTATCTAAATTTAAATAATATATGAAATAAATAATTTCAAATTAATCAATTAGCTTATTACTGTTATTTTAAAGGAATTTTTTTTATAACACTGATTTTAAATATAAGTATTATTGTATTAATTAACAATAAAATTACTGTACAAGAAGCTGTGACGGGTTAATCATTTAAATTTCAAAATATTGTATATTAAATACTTTTAATACTACCAAGCCTACTTATAGGGCATAAGAAAGTTAAATGTTGCTAAAGAGTGTCAACACATTTAAGGAAATTGAGATGACATTTTATAAGAAAGAAAGTTTATTGTATTGATATTCTCAATTAATAAACAATTTTTGAATTATTGACACATTAATGTAAATAACTCTATTAAAAACTCATTAGTATTAAAATCTAAAACTTAAATAATAAACAATATTTTTATAACTTCTACTCAGATCCCTATTCACATAAAATTCATATTTTTATTATTCAAATTTTGAAATGTTCTATCATATGTAATTTGTTAAATTCTATATTTATACTTACTGCCTCCCAAAGATAAAGTGCAATATCTGAAAATATTTTGAAAAATAAGATTATCACAGAATATTTTGAACTGGGAATTTGCACATAATTTAATCTAGTTTAAAATTCAGTTAAAATGATAAATTAATACAGAATTCAATGAGTTTAAATAACTATTAGTCGGATTTGATATCATTATCATAACTTATTGCAAAATATTGTGACTGATAAAAAAAATTAAATTTATGAAAATCTTAAATATAATTGAAAAGTAAATTATTATCAAAATAAAATACCAAAAATCAATCTTTTATCCTATAAAGATTGTTCTAAAACAAAAATTAAAATTAAAATTTGTGATAATACTGAAATTGATTTAAATTCTTGTTCTTGTGACCCGTTAAAATTACAATTTTGTCGTTTCTATTTTGACATATATTTTTTAGCAAATAACCAAATATTTCAGTATGTACAAGACAGCTATAGAAACATACCTTTGTATTCATATAGCATCCGTGTAACAACAGAATGTTTTATTGAAATGGTAAATACAATATTCATTGCATGTCTATACTACAGTTTTATAGATATATGGTAACTAAATCATAATTTAAAGAGAAATAAATACAACAATTTGATCACCGTTAACATCAGAAGAGAAAATCTAATCTGACCACATTCTGCTACCAAACGTTGACTAAGTGTACTCTTTAATTGGGATTGGCACCGGCAGTCGAGAACCCTCTCGGTGTTTCTAACGTTCTTCATTATGGATAGATAACTTCTGTAAAAAATAACATACATATATAAATTAATCGAAAAAATGTAAAATAAAGGAAGACAAACCATCAATAAGTGAAAATTAATAACAAAGCGGACAACTTAATGTCATTGGATTTGTTTGTATCAGATCTGCTAGTAGTATATAAATTTAACAAACCTGCACTATACACATTATTACTTAACATACAACACGACGTTCTCAAGTGTTTAAAAATTTCCAACGATAAGACCTTGTGGTAAGATTCAAATGGATACAATTTGTTAAGTAAACAATGGCGACGTTCAACCAAGCGAACAGGCAATAATAACTTCTTAGAAAAAACATCGCGTACCAAGTACCAAAATGTATAAGTATACAAACACTACTAACCTATAAAAACGACGTTAAAAAAAAAAAAATCCTGAGTGAATGAAGAAATGGAACGTGGAAAAAAGTAAAATCACTAACTATAATAAATCACGGCGGCGGCTATAGAATAACAGGAAACATTGGTAAAGAAATGGACAAGGAGATCCACGTAACAAAACAAATAACAGTGCTACCAACATCACTCTGAAACGCCATGACTTTGCAAATTACCATTCTGCACATCAGATAAAACCCATACAAAAATACTGGGTTCTCACTAGTTCAACATTTGGGACGATAAAATATTTTATTTATTTATTTATTATAAATTTTATTTTTATTATTATAGTGTCATATGATGTGTATAAAGTATTAAAATGTATATTATTATTATATTTAGAGAACTTCTGGCATTTGCATAATCAGTTATACATTATTTATTATTTTTATTGAAGAAAAAATACAATTAACTTTCATTTAAAACATTAGTTATAAATTTCAAATTTTCAGTAAATAATTGCAAAATTAAAAAATGTTATTAGTAGAAACATTTATAATTTGTAATTATTTACTAAAAAACTTTAAATTAAATACTAATAACTACCTACATACTATGTTATATTTATAGAATAAGTACTTGGGTATGATTAATGATTACTATCTCAAATACTAATAATTAGGGCCCGAATTTCAATACAAAATGCATATTTTTTTAGTTGATCTTACACAATGCAATCCAAGTACATAATTCGTTTCATATAACGAGGGTTTCATAACTACAAATTTTATATTTCATTTTTTTTGCAAATTTCGACTTTTTTTCATTTTTAGCATTATAGATCATATTGTTGGTTTTTAATGCATATACTCGTACTATTTAAATTTAGCCAATTCAAAATATTATCTAAAAATAAATTATTCGATTCAGTTTTTATCTTATTTTATTATTGACTGTGGAGCGTCACCGTGTCCCGTATTTGGTCAAACTTCAAATAATAAGTACAACAGGCTAACTTAGAATTTAATTTTTAATATAAACAAATTTTGGTATGTTTAGAATAAATAATATTTCTCCAGAATGGACAAAATATATGCAAGTCAACATCAATTAAATTTTCTGTTTTTTTTTTTTTTTTTTTTTTTAATAAAATAATAAAAAATAATTAAATCTTCATTATAAATTACAAATTGTATAAAAAATTATATGTCATTTTTTTTCATTTCTAAGGTAATTTTTGTGGAAAAATGCATTTTTAAGGGCGTTTTAGGCTATTTTTTAGAGCATATTTGTATGGTTTAAAGTGTATTTAAATCCGAGCTCTATAGTAATAACCATAATATTAATATCGCTGAAGCACTAAGGTTTCTAAATCTAGATATAAACTTAAGAAATACTTTTGAAGAGAATTTTAATGATGTGATGACAATATCAGATACATTAAAGTAAATAAATAATAATATGACAGATTTTAAGAACAATTTATCTATGCTGATTTCTTTTAATTGATAGTGCCATTTAATATTAACCAAGCATCATTTGATTGTATAATATTTATAATAGAATTGACTTGGTAAAATTTCAAAATAAAATTTCCTGTTTCTAATGTTAACAACAATTAAAATTGACCATCAAGTCTATTAACATTACTAATAAAAATTAATTTTTTTTTTTTTAATTGTACTTTATCAACCTAAGTACCTATACACATAAAAGTTTTGTATGATTTAATAATTTATATATATCATGAGAGTATTTTAACCATGTCAAATAAACCTATTGAAGGTTTTGCAAACAGTAGAATTAATATTCATTTTATTCAATATATGCAATAATATGCATTTTATTCAAAATATTCAAACACATACAAAATGAAAACATCACTATTTATCTCATCATGAGGTGATTCATGGACGTAACTGACAAAATTAATAATCAGTAGTCGCAAAAATAACATGATGATGCATATAAATCCTAGCCCTGGTAATAACTAATAATATACAACCATAGCAATTTGCTTAAAGATTAACAGTTGGTGCGCATAATGAAATATCACATTGCATCATCATGAGTGTTAATTAGTTATTGATAATTCAATAAAAATGAATAAATTCAAACTTAATTAATTGTAAGACCTATGATAAGATATAATAATAATAACAACAATAATATGATTTTTATATTTTATCTTTTACTATAAATATTATTTTATATAAAAGTTAATTGTATTTTTTCTTTAATAAAAATAATAAATAATGTATAACCGACCGATTAAGCAAATGTCAGAAGTTCTCTAAAAATATAATAATATACATTTTAATACTTTATACACATAATATGACACTATAATAATAATAAAAATAAAATTTATAATTAATAATTAAAATATTTTATAACACCAAATGTTGAACTAATGAGAACCCAGTATTTTTGTATGAGTTTTATTTGATGGGTAGAATGATATTATACCACGAGTTTGTCGAATGTTGAAATTCATAAACACATTTGAATTGGTTAATCTTAATAATACACCTAATGATTTACTAATAATATAGCTTACATATTGGATCGCTTCCTCATTCCTACACTCAGAGAAAAATCCAACTTAATTCTAATTATGTTGCTTCTTTAAATTAAATACTAACAGGCATATCAGTATTTTTAAATGATAAAAATAAATCACTTAGTTGCTTGGATAATTATCCAAAAATAAAAAAAATATTTATAAAATTTAATACAAGCCTAACCTCTTCAGCAGCTGTTGAATGACTATTTTCTTTTTCTAGGCTTATTTATTCTCCATGTAGATCTAGTATGTCAGATGATACTTTCAAAATATTAGTCTGTTTAAAAGGTAACCAGGAATTCATTTCAAAACATAGGATATGAATAATATAATTAATTATTTATATAAATCACCTACATTTAATTAAGCATTAAATAAACAATAAGTAAACATTTCTAATTTATAAATATATTTTTCTTTCATAACGTTTTCTTATTGTGTACATAATTTTTTTTATAGACAGTAAATCTATTTACCTATAATTTCGTTAGTATATTATTGGTATTATTATTTTAAGCGTTTTTAATGTCATTTGAAATTATATAGTTAATGATTAATACATACCGTATTATTATACATTTATAAGCTATAATATAATATGGATGAATCGATAATTGCAGAAACGACATGAGTCAATTTTTTAAAACTTTTGAACAATTGATAAAAAGTGTATAATTTAAATAATTCTGAAAAAAATTTTTATTTAAAAATGAATACTTGTAGAAATATATTATGCTCTGATTATACATAATTTGTGTATATAAATAATATAATGTTTTTTTTTATTATTGATTTACAAAGTTTTCTGGCTCATGACGTTTCACAAAAAATGTGACTCGTGTCGTTTTAGCAATCATCAATTCAAATTATTTATGATAAAATTTAACATGAGAAAATTGTATCCAAGGTAAATTAAGAAATTAATAAAAATAAATAAATTTATTAAGTATCTTATATCTTATACATATCACAGATACATGTATCTTGTATCTAGTTTCTTTAAAAATATTATAGTATCTTGTATCTTGTATTTAGATACTTTTTTTTAGGTATCTTGCCCACCCCTAATTATAATTATTGGTATTTTAATTTTAGGATAAGATATTATTTAAGAAAGATAGTTTAAAATGATTATAATTTTTATAGTATAAATCTCACTAAATTCAGAATAATTTAATTTAATTTTTGTGAAGTATTTTTGTTTATTTAAAATTTCTAATTATTTTTACACAATTCTTTAGTTTTATCAAAAAGTTAAATAGACCTCCTAAAAAATATTAATATTTTCAACCTACTTTTAATTCCATTATTATACACTATTATTTTATTTACTACAAAATCTTAGTAGAAATAAAATAATTAAAATTAGAAGAAAGAAAGCTAGAGGTCTTGGTTGACACATATTTGCAAATAACATATTTATATTTTTCATTTCCTACTACTGTTTCTAATAAATTGTACGTTGTAATGTGTTTATATTTCTTTAGTTTATTAACTGTATATTTTTTTAATTACATAGCTATTAGTAAATTTGATGAATAACAATACTACTTTTCTACCTGTTTCTTCAATAACATTACATTTTATGAAGTTAATATTTTAAATGTATTACTTAAATGCATTAGGAGGTGTTTCCAATGAATACAAACAATTGTAAAATCAGTAATACAAAATAGAATAAATCATTAATAAAATGGATAAGAGATAGGTTTCTTTTAAAAATATAAATATGTTGTACTTACATGTGTTGAAATTCTGTCTTCCGAGCGTTGATAACAGATGTGGCAAAAAAGATGTAAATTTTATTTTATTATAATTAACAAAAAATAACTATACATTCACAAATGGAAAAAAATGTCTTGATAAAGATTAATGTTGCTATGAGAGAATATATAAATGATTATTTTTAAATTAGTGTATATGACAAATATTATTGATAGAAAAGAAAAACGGATTTTGAGACTTTTCAATTTTCTAGAACCTAATAATGGGATGTGAAGATCATGGAATATTCCTATTTCCTGTTATTATCTTGTGAAAAATGAATTGCTGATAAAGACAAGATAAAGTTTATATATACTGATTATGGTCTGTGGGTATTTTGAACAAATGGATCATAGCAAGAAAAATGTCTTAATGTCCATGACGTCATTATGCCGTTTATCATTTTTTGATAATAATTAGAAGTAATTCAAGTAATGTACTTTAGATATAACCAAACCACCATGAAATCTGTCCCCCCGAATCCTATTATTTATTTTATATATAGAACAGCAATAATGTACTTAATGTAGCCTATAGATATTTTACTATTATGTAAACATTGTAAACGGTTTAGAAGTAGACAGTAGACGTTAACTAGTAACTTGTAGGCGGGAGCATGTTGTGGACTGTTCGCTGTTGTACTTATTCTATTGAGTTTTTTCTAAAAAATAATCATGTATCGTTATGAGTTTTGTAATGCAAAGTATGTTTCAGAATCTAGATTCTATAAATACAGACGTACTAAATAATATAGTGAATACATTTTTCTCCAAAAAACTAAGTCTAAAAGTCTATACTTTTGTAATAATTGTGATAACTTATTCAATATAAAATAAAAATTAATTCAGCATGTCAAATGCCACTTATAACAAAAAGAAACTCGTGGTTTAAACAACAATGTTCATTTGAACATTGTTTGAAATCATTTTATACCATGACTGGATATATTTTACATTTAAAATCTTATAAAAAGAAAATTGAATAGGAATTTTTAAATTTTAATTCAATGGAAGGTAATGTAATATTGTAATATTTGTAACACTATGTATATTTTAATATTTAAATATAAAATAATTTATATAGTATTTATATATTAGGTATCTACACTTAAATAAATTATTAGTTTTTAAATTTATTTTCTTAATAATATATTGTAATTAATTGAAATCGAAAATTATAATATATAATTACTAATTAATCTCTAAGTACCTACTTATTAGTTAAATTAAGCATATGTAATTTAATTTTATGATCACATTTCACATAACAAAATAATTAATGAGAATAAATAACAAATGTCAAATATCTACAAATATATAAACTATAATGACATAAAAATTCACTACTGTTCTATATCAAACAAATAAAATTAACTAATACTTAAAACTTTAGGTTAGATTGCATTTGATAATATGTAAGTATAGTTTAGATTTCTGAGTGGAGCAATAAATGTATTGATTTTACAATGGGTAATCAGTGTGTTATTTTAATTTTTTTTTTTTTTTAGTCTTTTAACTGTCATTACCAACACTAACTGTATGCTAATGCCTAATAGTAAAATAAATTACTTTAATAGAAACAATATCTTACAATATTAGGTACCTTAACTGTTATATTATTTAATAGATATTTAAAGAAATAGAAAAGATTCATTGGAGAAAAATATAACTGCCAAAATGTTAAAAATACAGCTATAAAAATAACTCACAGTAAAGAATATATTATTTACTTTTTCTGTCACAGATCGTATGTCCCCATAATTTCAAATAAAGTTTTTTTTTTTTTTTAATTTTACATGATATTTACAATCTATTCAGAGAACAATAAGCAAATTAGATAAGAGTACTAAAAATAACATGAATAATATGACGGAAGAAGCCACCCAATGATGACACTACCTATTTTGATTAGAGTTTGTAGGAAGATTTGATCTAGGAATCAGGAATCATGCATCTAGCAGGTCACGACACCAATTACGTTTGAGACGTCTGACGGGGTTCCTCGGAATCGAAGGGACTGCTAGGTTTTTGATAAGAGGGTTAGGATGATTGGGTAACCTACTGTTGAAACGCTTGTAGTAGAGTTTTGCTTCATCTTTAACGGAGTTCATCATGAGATCTTGCTGTATGGACTGGTTGGAGACATAAGGTGGAGCATTAAGTAGTTTCCTTGGCGCTATATTTTGAAAGGTTTGTATTTTGTTGATGTTTGATACCTTTGCATTACCCCAGAGTTGAATGCCATATGTCCAGATGGGCTTAATTAGAGATTTGTAAATTAAGAGTTTAGTTTTAATGTGCGTGTATTTATTGTTATTACAAAAAGTTTTTAACAGGCGCAGCCGTAGGTTTAAATTATTTCTTTTAGATCTAAGGTGGGGGGCCCAAGTAAGTCTGCGATCAAGTATAAGTCCAAGATATTTCACTGTAAGAGAAGTAGGGATTTGAGTGCCATATATTGATACCTCGGGACAGGGAGAGAGACGAAGCGTGAAAGTAGTGAGCGAGGACTTAGACTGGTTAATTTTGAAGCGCCACATAGTGTACCAGACTTCCATGATATATTGTTATTTACACTGACAAAAACCACATATGACAATATTCCTACAGACCACTTTGTTACCCATATCGCATATTGAATGCATACATGTAAAACATGCTAAATGTTATTATTCTTCTCTTTTATTAATTTTCAGTGTTTATGTTGTCATAATTTAAAAACATGAAATACACCAAGAAGTATTGATTAGAAATCATTATGAATACAATATATTTGCTTCATCCAATGTTCTATCAATGTAGAACTGTTAATTAAATGTTCTATTTTTTTAAAAACTTATCACTCACACTCATAAATAAATATAATTAAAAGTAAGTATGTATCTAATATAAAATAATAATTGTTTCCAATTTATGATCAACCTTCATCTTTTATTACTCAGTATCTATTTGTTTATATCAATGAAAAATCATTCAAGTTATGTTATATGTAAACATTAATATTGTAAAATTGTGTTTGCTTTTAAAATTATACACTTGATTGTATATTATGCAAAAACTCAAGTTATTAAATAATATAGGTATATAAACAACAGAGATTCAATTTTAATTAAATGTATTTTTTATTATACAAAATTTTTATAATATATAGTCTGAAAGTAGTAGTTTTTGAGGATTGATTATTTCAAATTCCATCTTTGTTGCGTTTCACCTCTTCTTGTAACTATAGGAATAAAATAGTATATATTAAAATATGACAAATAAATTATACAACATTTCGTTAAAACATAAATTATAATTTTTAACTTAGAAGTATTTATATTTTATATGAATTTTCAGTAAATCATAACTAAAGGATAAAATATACAATAAACTACTAATTTTGTTCTTAATAATCTTTATAAGTAGCATGGTATTTTTGTGTCAAATAACCAAAGTTACCATGTTTAAAATTAATCCATGTTTAAATGTTGATGAATTGTGTAGAAAAAAATTAAATTAAAAATTTATATAATTGTGGTTTGAAAATGTTACATAAAATATATCATAATTATTTTACAATGGAAAAAAAAAAAATATACACAGACAGTAGACAATCAAATAAAATTATGTACCTAATTTATAGACGAATTACGATGATAATAATTTTGTAATATACCGAAAACAATAATTATAGGGACTTAATCTGATTGAATAATTTATGTTGTATGAATTTAATTATATACAATTTTTATTTTATTTATTTCAAATATTAAATAATTGTACTAAGAACCTGCTTTAACTAATAGTAAGAGAAATTACTCTATTAGCTATAATTAAAAATAACATGTTATGAAGTAGTATACATGATCATATAGACAGTCAACCTACAAAATCTACTTTATTCTGAATTGACTTTAAGATAAGCATAGAATACCAGTCTACATACCAGTTTTTGCCTATTATTTATGACATCTTGAGCTTCTTGGGCGGAAGCTCTGATACGCCGCCATCTATTAACATTTTCTATACATTTTTTACACAATTTTGTTGATTTTCGCTCATAGGATGTTATCTAAAAACATATAATTAATATTATTACAAACCTATTATCAATTTTAACATTTGAAATTAAACACATAGTGAAAAACAAAATATAATATATTGACACTTGCCCTATCACCTTCTTGCCTTCTTTGAATCAAAAAAACTATAATTTAACATGTTAGTAGCTAAAGGTCACTTTAATTTTAAATATTATATAAATGATATTTGTAAGAGCATGTCCATGGGTTTTGATTTCTTCTCTAAACAACATTTTGTGTAATTAATTATTTAAAATCATATTAAACGGTATATAATATATTTTGAACATTTTTGTAATAAGCATAATAGCAAAAAGGTGTGCGTGTTGGTATTATTTATCTCAAAATAAGTATAATACATTACAATGATCAAATTGAAATTCAGTATAATTAATTGTTTAAAATTTAATTAAACCTCAGTATAGATAGATCTTTAATTGTTACAGTATAGTTATGAATACATGTACTTTTTCATAGTTATTGGCAATTTGGAAACACTTTATTATAATTTCCTGGCGAATTCAATTTTGTTTGAGCGTTTACTACAGGTGAACATTACGTTAGATTATTTCATAACAATTTTGTTTTCAAAAAACAAAATAAAATGAATAGATTTGACCAAAATATTTGGAAAAATTTCTGTGATTATTCTTTGAGTATTTTTCGTAATACTAATATAACCTAACACAGCGTTAAACTATGATCATCATAGGCGTGCGCCGACTTTGTATGCAAAGGATCAATAAATGGTCTGAATCAAAGATACTTATTCTAATAACTACTAGTATAATTAATAAGGTCAGGAACTTTATGAATTAACACCTTTATTTGTTAATGTATATATTCTTAAACGAATAATGCTTGGTAATATGTATTGTTTTTACAGAAATGTGACTTATATTATGTAAAATTCAATGAAATCACTTTGATTTTGCATTTTTTGGTGATTTTTGATGCATTGTTAGCATTTTTACATTTTTCTTGTTTCGACAAAACTAAATATTTAAAAAAACTAATCTAGTAAGTAATATACTTACTTGGACTTGGTAATATTCTTGGATATATCCTACCCATTGCAAAGAAGTAACACCAAACTTTAGGACATCCGAGAGATCCGTTTGGGAAAGGCAGATGCGGCAAATATTTCTGTAATCGACGTTTAAAGACATAATGAATTTAGTGGTCTATGAAATGCTTAATAAAAATTTTAATGAAGAATATTGCGTTAACTGAACACAATTAAATTAATCAAACACGTTTTAAGAACTACGGTGCATAAACAAATAACAGTATTATTGTTATGGAAGGTAGGTTAAGCATAATTGTATATTATAAAGGTAGGGTATTGATTGTATAGAAATGACGAATTTGCAGCTGTTTAGATAACGCGAGATAAGAGCTGATACAGAAGCGTCATTTGTTTTATGATTAAAACCTTAAAAGAATAAAGAAAAACCATAGATGGCAAAAGCCATCATGTGCACTGTATGTAATTTAAATAAAAGAAGCATATCGTGCTGAAATAGAGTTGAATATATTTCAGGGATTCAGTGTAAAAAAATGTTGTCACGTGTGAGATTTAAAAAAAGGTATTAAAAATCTTCCATTTTAACCGTCTTTTTCAAAATAAAAATGCTATTGTGAACCTTGATCGTCTACAAATAGGTTTATTTGTAATTCATGATTAAGAGCTGAAACTGGTTGTAATTGTGGGGGCACAGGGTACGACCCCCCCCCCCCCCCCCGCAAACAACAACCAACACATCAAAACCAAATTCCTTAAACAGTTTTAAAATGCCTAAAATAACTATTCATTTTTATACCAATATAATTAGCTAAAATTAAAATCTATAATTGACAGTTTTGTTAAAACAAAAGCTAATAAAAACATTAACTATAATTTTTAGCTAATATGTTTAACTATTAAATAATATGTGTTATTTACACTGACAAAAATCACATATGACAATATTCCTACAAACCATTTTGTTACCCATTTCGCATATTGAATGCATACATGTGAAACATGCTAAATGTTATCATTCTTCTTTTCTATTAATTTTCATTGTTTATGTTGTCATAATTTAAAAACATGAAATACACCAAGAAGTATTGATTAAAAATTGTTATAAATACAATATAATTGCTTCATCCAATGTTCTATCAATGTAGAACTGTTAATTAAATGTTCTATTTTTTTAAAAACTTATCACTCACACTCATAAATAAATATAATTAAATGCAAGCATATAACTTATTTAAAAAAAATATTGTTTCCATTTATGATCTACCATCACTTTTTATTACTCGATAGTTACTTGTTTATATCCACGATAAACGATTCAAGTTCTGTAATCTGTATATATTAATATTGTAAAATTGTGTTTGCTTTTAAAAATATACACTTGATTGTTTATTATGCAAAAACTCTAGTTATTTAATCATATAGGTATATAAACAACAGAGATTCAATTTTAATTAAGTGTATTCTTTATTAGAAAACATTTTTATAATATATTGTCTGGAAGAAGTAGTTTTTGAGGATTGATTATTTCAAATTCCATCTTTGTTGCGTTTCATCTCTTCTTGTAACTATAGAAATAAAACAGTACATATTAAAATATGACAAATAAATTATACAACAGCTCATAAAAACATTAATTATAATTTTTAACTTAGAAATGTTTTTTTTTTTTTTATAAATCATCAATGTATCCTAACCAAAGGATAAACAGGTGTTAATATGTTGTGATATATAATAAACTACCATTTTTGTTATTTACTATACTTATAAATATTTTTAAGTTAATATGGTATATTATATTTTATTTTCTATTAATTAATATGCTATTTTAAATATTATAACAATTATTCTCAAATTAAAATAAAAATAAGAATAATTATTTTAATTCTAAGTATCAATTTAATTATAATTTTTTTTTTTTTTTTGGTAATTGAACTTTTACATTTTGTTTTGATAAGTATATTATAACCACGTAGTTATTACCCAGAATATTAAGACATAAACATAATTATAAAATAAATAAATAAAATTTGAAATAGGTACTTAAATTAAATTGTATTCAAGTATTTTTACACTAGAGTACAGGAAAAATAATAAAAAATAATTATGTAACAAATTACTAAAGAATAAAAAAAATAAAACTTTCATTGTAATTTATTATTATGACTAGTTATAGATTCTGAGAAGAATTAAGAATGTATTGATTTTACAATGTATTATTTTTTTTATCTGTTATCACTTTTTAAGTGTTGGGAGAGTAAAATGTTTCGATTTTCAACTTAAAATAGTGGTTTTTGGTAGCCAATTGGATCTATTTAGTACTCAAGGGATTAAAAATAAAAAATATCAGTACTTTTTTTTATTGGAAAAAACAAAAAATGAAATAAAACCGTAAAAATGAATTATTTACTTTGTTATAATTCAAAAGCAAAATAACCATAGAAATTTATAGAAATTTTCACTAAGTATTTATATAATCATTTTTATGTATAGTAAAATTTTTAAAATTTTAAATTTAATTTAGTTTTTTTTTTTATAAATAACGATAAAAAACTGATAGAAAATTAAAAATTTTTAAAAAAAATTTCACAATGTATTTCATAAGAGATGTAGATCCTAATCAAAAATAACAAAAACTTATTGTCACATCATTCTTCTATTAGTATTTTAACCCAGAAATTTGTAGGTAGAAATTCATAAAATCTTTCGATCATAACCAAGATTTAAAATTATTATACATGGTTCTTTAAACGTTTTGCTATCTATTATAATAGAGTTTTCTACTGAATATATCAATTTATATTTTTTCACTAAATATTTAAATTATCATTTTTTATACATGGTATAATTTTAAAAATATTTTGACACTTAATTATTTTAAGGCATAGGAAATTTTAGATTATTTTTATCCATATCAAATTATTAAAATTAGATAGGCACTATTTTGTTTATATGGATATTAAATTCAAATGTTTACTAAAAATGTCAAAATCATAAAAATTACAAAATTTAAGTATTTTATGGAAGAAAATTTAAAAATTTATAATTTTTATAATTTAGGTTTAAAAATATAATATTATATTTCTCATAAGTATTTTATGATGGAACTGAAAAATTTAAAAAATATTCAACACAGGAGTCATTCAAATATATAATGAATCACCTTAAACCTAGAACTTAAGAACTTAAACCTTTTTAGTAAACTATGCTATTATGAATTTTACTATATGCAATTACATTTTTGATTTATTTATTTAATATATTGAATATTTTAACTATGAACCTATAATTACAGTTTTATAGTATTAACAGTATTATAATATAACATTTTGAGTTATAACTAAAAACTTATCATAAAATAAATGCAATATTTTCAGAAAAAAACTGCATTAATCTACTGTATTACTAATAGCAAAATAAATTACTCTAATAGCTAAAGAATATGTAAAAACATATAATGAAATATACTTAATGATAAGTCAACCTACAGTATCTAATTTATTCTGAACTAATTTTGATATAAGAATAGAATATTAAAAATGTATATATACCTTTTCAGCAAAAAACTCTACGATTGTTTGATTGCTGACTGCTTTATCCACAATTTTGCGCCATTTTTCAACTTTATTCATGCAATCGATACATAGTTTTGTAGATTTATTATCATGGGATGATAACTACAAATATAAAATTGATATAATTACAAACCTATTTTCAATTATTAAATTTGCAATTAAACATAAGACATATTGACACTTGTCATATAACCTTCTTGGCTTCTTCAATTCAAAAACTATAATTTAACTGGTCGGTGATTTAAGCTAACTTCAAAAATGAGACGAGGGTGTTAAAATTATTATTTAGCAAAGATATAAGAATTGATCGTTCAGATATATAAATCAGATCATCATCAATACATAGGGGCAAAGACTATAAATTTAGGTATGGCGATAAATTTAATCAAAACTACTCAATTGGACATAGGTTATTATTAAAGAGCACGGATTTATATGGATTAAAATGTTAAAATATGCATAAAAAAATTATTTTTTGAACAATAGTGAAATAATGACAGTGTTTAATTACTAACGTAATCAATATTTTCTTATCATGATGAGATTTATCTAAATATTTTATTTCCCCAATTATTGGTCAAAGGTTATATTTGGAAAAACTGTTTATACCTATTAATTTATTTTGATATTAATTAAAACTATACAAATATTTTTTTCTTATATTATAATAAACTAAAATAGTATATATTTAAAAAATGTCTTAAAAAACATCAAAATATGCACTTAAAGATGATATATGCAATTAAAATCATAAAATAAGTGCTCAAAATAGAAAAATGTCGAAATGTGCAAACATCAGATAAAATAAATAATCGAAAAGTTAGTAACTTTTGGTATTTGTGAATTTGTATTTAAATTATTTATATGTGTATTTATAAAATTATTATACATGATATTTGTAAAAGCGTGTCAATAACTACTGATTTCTTCTCCAAACAACATTTAGTGTAATTATTTAACTCATATTAAATTCAACGGTATATAATATATTTTGAACATTTCTGTAATGGGCATAATAACAAAAAATGTGTGTTGTAGCACTGTGTATCTCAAAATAGGTCTAATATTTTACAATGATTAAATTGAAATTTATTATTATAAATTACTGTTTAATTTTACATAATTGTTTTGATTTTAATTTAAACTCAATATAGATAGATCTTTGATTGTTACAGTAGAATGATGAAAACATATACTTTTTCATACTTATTGGTAATCTTGAATATCTATATATTATTCTGGTGAATTCATTTATGTTACTGCGCTTTCTTTAGGTCATCATTGCGTTAGATTATTTCATAACGATTTTGTTCACAAAAAGACAAAATAAAATGAGTAAATCTGTCCAACAAAACTTGGAAAAAATTACAATGAATTTTCATTGTGTATTTACCATATAACTTATTTAATTAAAGAGACTACTTAGGTGATAGATATTTTGGAAATTATAAGTTAAGTCCTGTGAAAGAAGCTAAACAGAAAAGTTGACTACCCATATGTGCTCATTGGCATGAGCTTAAAGCATTCAATATTGTTAGGCAGAATTATTATTTATTTATTTAATACTGAATATTACAGAATTGTCTAAAAACAATATAACACAGGATTAAATTATGATCATAGTAAAAATACGTTTGAGTTTACCATATATCATGTAGATAGTTGCAATGATCTATACCTACCTGTGTACCTACCTTATTTTTCCGATTAAAGTATTTGATGAATCAAGGCTTATCGATGTGTCTTGGAAGGGACCAACAATTAATAATCAAACAAAACGTATGATACAATAAGTGAATGTTACATAAACTTACTTCGATCTTATAGTACGCTTTTATGTCCTCTATCCACTTTATAGTTGTAGTTCCAAACATTAGGATATTTCTGAGGTTTCTTTCGGAAAGGCAGATACGACATATGTTTAGGTGATGCAAAACTACAGACATCACGAATTTACTATTCAGCACTTTAAATAATTAATGAATGAACAGATTAAACAAAGTAACAATCAGGAATATTGTGAATTGTGATAAATGAAATAAACACAAAGAAATAACCAAAATGTGTTTTTCAACTTCGGATCATAAATAAAAATATGATGGTAAGGTAAGTTAGATATAGCATAAATGTATACAAATTTGTGACGTAGATTGTAGTGATATTAAAAAAAAAATTGCAATTGTTGATTGGTTTATTTTACTATCGGAAAATATCAGCTGATATTGTGTTGTCGTTCGTTTCGTGTTTAAAATCTTCAAATAATAACTGTATTCCAATTTTATTATTCCATAATTTCCATCGTCATTGTTAGCGTTATACGTTTTTTGAAAGCTGATGCCTGATATATTACTGATAGACATACGAAACATATTGTAGCGGATTGGAGGTGGTAAATATTTAAGGAATTCATTGTAAAAAATATTTTAAATGTTACATGTGAGGCTTGTACTGTATACGTAGTACATTATTATACGTGTATGTGTATGTTTCCACATTACATTGTCATCGCGTCATACGCACTCGCCCACAACACACACAATGAGTGATTGTAAAAAACTTATTTCAAAAAACAAAATCAAAATTTTATTTTTAAGATAGTAGTATAAACAACATATTAAAAGCAGTAATTTAAAAAGAAATAATTTGTTAAGAACCAACATAATAGTTAAATCTGAATTTCGAATAAAGCAATTGAAAAAAAGATATGAAGATACGAAGAAACTGAGAAATTGTTTGCCCTTAGTTTATATTGCCATTTACTTGTCGCCTATTGTTTCATAAAGATTTTCCTTTGTTTGCCGGACGTATGATCTCTGGGAAATGATTGGAAGGTTTGGATGTTTGTTGAAGTGTAAATCAAAATATATTAAATATTTTAAAATTAAAATATCAAACTGCGTCTATAAGTGAAAAAAAAATCTACACAATTTCATTAAAACAATTGATTATCTACAGCTCACAAAATGATAAATTTAATTGATATGAAGATTTTTAATCTGATATTTTTAAAGATTTTAAAATTGATCACAACAACCAAGTGTAAGTTGAGATGGTTAAGAGTTAAACATTATCTTGGAAACAAGTATTAGGATTCTTGATCATAAGTGGTTCAGTTACAGGAGATCAATTCAAGTGCATAGTAGAGTATACTATGACAAAAATAAAATGAATATATTTTTAATTTAAAAGTGATTATTTGTGATCAAGGATCTAATAATCTCAAAATGTGAAAATTATTTGAAGTTACAAAAAAAAAAAATCTTATATAACACACGACAATGAAAATGTATTGATTATACATGGTTTTTCACATTTACTTAAATCAACAAGAAACAATTTTAAAAATGCAAATAAACTACATAGTAGAATACTTTTCTTTCATAAATAAATAACTAGATGTATTATAAAGCATAAATGTTGTTTTGTTTAAGCTAATTGAAATAAAATATTTAAAAAAAAAAAAATGATGACTAGATTTAAATTATGAATATGCTATTTACATGCATAATAAAGAATAATTAATAAAATTAAAACATTGTATACACTTATATTAAATAAATAGTGCTTAAAATTATTCTATCAAAACTAAAATGTAGATAATTCAAATTTAAAGTAACTGTTTTATCTGTTCTGCTGGAATTATTGATTTAATAAGTACTGTGAATCAGTACAAATATTTTACATTATTTTGTGCAAGTTTGTAAAAAAGTTAGTCGAAACTTATTGATGGGCATCTGAAAATAATTATAAATTTTTCTTTGTAAATTAGCTTTTAAAGATCTTGGATGATCAAAGGATTAACCTGAAGCCTTTGTATAATATTTAAAAAAAAAAAATAAATATATTCAATAAAAGTGTAAGACTCATTTTCTTTTATTATTCATATAAAATTTTAAATAAAATGCGTTATCTACCTTAACAAAAAACCACATATGACAATATTCCTACAAACCACTTTGTTACCATTCTTCTTTTCTTTTAATTTTTAATGTTTATACAGGCATAATTTAAAAACAAGAAAAACCCCCAGAAGCATTGTTTAAAAATCATTATGAATATATATGCTACATATATATTATATCAATGTAAGAATATTAATTAAATATTCTATTTTCTAAACAAAATATCAGTCACACTCATTATTAATATTATTAAATGTAAGCATGTAGCTAATTTAAAATTATAATTGTTTCCTGTTTATGATCTACCTTAAACTTTTATTACTCGATACCTATTTGTTTATATTTGTATTATAATTGTAATGATTGTCATTATATTTCAAACAGATTCATTTGTCTATATAATATACTAATATCTAAACAATCAAAAAATAATTTGTTTATTTTTATTGTAAAAGTTTGATCAATATATAATCTGATATAAAAAGGAAATAAATAAATAACTAGTTGTATTATAAGCATAAATGTAATATAGTTTAAGCTGATTTCAATAAAAAAATTTTTTTTAATGATGATTAGATTTAATTTATGAATATGCTATTTTCATGCATAATAAAGAATAATTAATAAAATTATAACATTGTATTCACTTATATTAAATAAATAGTACTACTTAACATTATTGTATCAAAACTAAAATGTAGAAGATTATTAGGTAAATAGGTAAATCACTCAACATTACACCAACTGCTCTGCCGGATTAATTGGTTAACAGGTACAGTGATACAATACCAATGTTTTAATGTTATTTTGTCAAAGTCTATACAATAGTTATTCAAAACTTCTTGATGGGCATTGGAAAATAATTATAAATTTATCATTGTAAATTATCTTGTAACCATCTTTGGATCAACAAAGGACAAACCCAAAGCCTTGCACGATTTATTTAGAAAATAAATAAATTATAATCAATAAAAGGTATAGGCAGATTTTCTTTTTTTATAATCCACATTAATTATTAAATAATATGTGTTATTTACACTGACAAAAACCACATATGACGATATTCCTACAGACCACTTTGTTACCCATTTCGCATATTGAATGCATACATGTAAAACATGCTAAATGTTATTATTCTTCTCTTTTATTAATTTTCAGTGTTTATGTTGTCATAATTTAAAAAACATGAAATACACCAAGAAGTATTGATTAGAAATCATTATGAATACAATATATTTGCTTCATCCAATGTTCTACAAATGTAGAACTGTTAATTAAATGTTCTATTTTTTTAAAAACTTATCACTCACACTCATAAATAAATATAATTAAAAGTAAGTATGTACCTATTATAAAATAAATAATTGTCTTCCATTTATGATCAACTCATATCTTTATTACTCATATCTATTTTTTATATCAATGAAAATCATCTGCAATAGTATATAAACATTACTATTGTAGAATTGTGTTTGCTTTAAATATACACTTGATTATATATATGCAAAACTCGTTATTAAATAATATAGGTATATAAACAACAGAGATTCAATTTGACTCAAATGTATTTTATTAAACAAAATTTTGCAATATATAGTCTGAAAGAAGTAGTTTTGAGATTATTTAAATTCCATCTTGTTGCGTTTTCAATTTCTCTTGTAACTATAGGAATAAAAACAGCATATTAAATATGACAAATAAATTATAACAGTTCATTAAACATAAATTATACTTTAATTCTAGAAGTATTTATATTTTATGCGAATCTTCAGTAAATCATAACTAAAGGATAAAATATACAATAAACTACCACTCTGTTCCTAATAATCTTATAAGTAGCATGGTATTTTTGTGTCAACAACCAGTTTCATGTTTAAAATTAATCCATGCTTAAATGTTGATGAATTGTAGAAAAATTAAATTAAAATAGCAATACGTAACTGAACGAAGCAGTTACCTA
>NW_020271198.1:3804-7310 GCF_002803265.2 Melanaphis sacchari | reverse complement strand
ATGTCGTGTAGTTAATATTGTGACGTCCCTCTTGTCCCTCCATTTGGCTATGACGATCCCATCAATATTTTCCCTTCCAACTATTTCATTTGGTTTTAGTTTAGCCTTGGTTACTTCTGGTAATTTAACTCGGTTTGATCGTAATGTTCCTACCAGGTGTGTTTTGTTTTTTAAAAGTTCATACGCTAATGGCACGGAGGTATAAAAATTATCAGTGATTATTGTCCGCCCAGCATTCAAATACCTCTGACTTAAGTCCAACACTACTCTGCATCCTAGGCCTTTCCCATCGACTTGACTTTTTCCAGCATATATTTGCACATTATACGTATAGCCATTCGTTCCGCATAACTTTAATAACAACTTTACCCCATATTTGTGCGCTTTTCCTGGTATATACTGCCTAAAAGTCAACCTCCCTCTAAAAGGGACCATTGTCTCATCAACAGCTAAAAACTCATCAGGTTCAAATATTTTTTGAAAATTTTCAATTAACTTATCAATTAAATCGCGCACTTTATAAATCCTATCGTCAGGAGCTTTTTCATTGTCCAAAAAATGTAAAAATCTAAGAATTAATTCAAACCGATTTCTTGACATAATTTTTTGCACTACATTATTTTTATACCTTGTAATTATACTCCAATAGTCTTCCAAAGTGGGCATTTGAACTAACCCCATCCAAATAATTAAACCAAAAACCTTTTTTATTTCCTGTTGATCTGTGGGAATCCATTTAGAAAATCTACTAGATTTTGTCAATCTGTTTTTCGATAAAAACTGTTGGGCATTTTTATTGGTTTCTTCGACTATAAGCTCAATTATTTCATTAGTCAAAAATAAATTCAAAATATCCCACGCAGTAGAATCAACTGATATATCAATTTTTAGTCCAGAATTATTATAAAATTTCAGTGGTTTTTGATAATTTCCAGTTACATTTGTCCAAGTTTGCGATGCTACAGAAATATTACTCGAGATGCTTGGTTCATTATTATCACTTAGCTCTATAGAGAATTCAAAATTATAAAAATTATTTACGGAATATGATAATAATTCGAATAATAAAATCTTAACATAAAATTTCTATAAATATTTACGAAATGACAATCTATAATTTTTTACTTTTGATGGAATAGTAAGATATAAAGATGTAAAATATATAAATTTTCTTACCACTTAGGACTTCAGACTCCGAAGAACTGATGGGATTAAACGTCTTGTCTGCATCTGAATCATCAAATTCACTTAGTGAACTTTCGCTATTATCTTCTAATAGTGCAGTTATAAAATCATCATTTAATTTTACTCTTTTTGGTCGCGGATACATTTTAAGTATGATAAATAAATATTTGTTATAAAAAGAATACGCAGCATTAAACTATACGTGACCGCCGGTAGTCAAATGGCGTATAAGTAATATTGACATTATCACTACGCCACGTGCCCGCCGGCTACCACATATTATCAATACAAAAATAATATTCACGAGACCGAGGTAATTACATCGATATCAATTTTGTATTTTTCTGTCGAATAGTACTATAAATATCGACGATAACATTTTAGGAATCCCGATGAAATACGCCGTGGCGTCCAGAAATAAATAACCAAATAACCGCCGGCGGGCACATGGCGGTCAACGTGTTAAGTACATATATTACTTAAACTGAAAAAGAATGCATGTATTATTATTGTACCTCAAAAATGACATGGATGAATGAAGTATTTTTTTCAAGTGTAGAAGGTAGAATGTAAAAATATTTATAGGTAATAAATTATTATATAATATGCTTTAATACGCATTTTATAATAATTTTTTAATTTTAATTTTGAATATTAAGTGAAATATTTTGTAACATTAAAGGTAGGTATTTTATTCACAAGTATTATTACTAATAGGAAAAAGTTATACATACAATCTAGGCAAAGATTAAAAATACCTAGCTAAAAACTTTTTTTAATAAAATATTTTTTGAAAAAAAAAACAGGAAAAAATAAAAAAATGTTAATTCATAGTATCATATATATTTTAAATTCACAATCACAATGACATACATCGTTTATCTATCCGTACTTATTTATTATATTTTCAACAAACTGATTTCCTTTTGATAATAATTTGTTGTGTATACACCTTGGATTCTATCTTGTGTGTTCAATCCATGGAATATCATCTTTTTCCCAATTATGTAAGATGAGTCCACAGCAAAAACATTTAACAATATCTTTTAAAATTTAAAACCGCTTTCAGCTAATGAGTATTTATCTTGAGATGAAGTTAACGGGAATAAATTGAATGTTTTCAATCTTGAAGAAATTTTGTATATTCTGGGTATTTAGGATATGTATTATTTTGTACTAAAGAAACTAGTGAACAAAAATTGTTGCTAAAATTTGGAAAATTCATTTTTGTAAAATAAAGAATTTTTAAATAAATAATAGTTCTTGATCGAATGATGGTTTAACACTAACTAAACTGAACTAGATTAGATTATTAATTTTAAAGTTTGAAAAAAATTTAAATTTAAAATTGCAGTGTTACCAATATAAATAAACTGTTTTTGTGTTACACAGAAAAAAAATGGGTATATAACTTTCTTCTCTATCATCTTCATTTTCGTGGTCTTCATCATCGCTGTCTTCACTATCATCTTCATGGTCATTGTCATCATCACTATCATCATCATCATCAATCATTATCATCATCATCACTGATTCATGGACGAATCCCCGTAATACATTTCCCCGTTAGACATTTCCCCGTTACGCTTTCCCCGTCCAATATTTCCCCGTCCAGCGATTTTCCCCGTTGGACATTTCTTCGTCAAAAGAAGGATATACAGGGTGATTTTTTTATCAAACAACACTTATTATTTCCAAAAGTATTCATTTTTTTGAAAATATTTTTTTACATAGTTTCAAATTGTTAAAAAAACAACATTTTTATAAAAAAATTATTATTGTTTTCAACTGAAGAAAATTTAAAAATATTATCTGACCAGTGTCATTGGTTTATTGATGGTACATTTAAGTCATCCCCACAACTCTTTACTCAGCTTCTTACAATCCACGCAATAAAATACGACACAGTATTACCGTTAGTGTTTGCACTTGTGCCAAATAAAACACGTGATAGTTATACTAAAATTATAAAAGAACTTCTAAATTTGGAAAACAATTTACGGCCAGCAAGTGTTATGGTTGATTTTGAACAAGCGCTTTTAGGTGCGATTGCAGACGTTTTCAAGGACATCCGAATAAGAGGCTGCTTTTTTCATTTTGGACAATGCATATGGAGAAAAATACAGTGTGTAAGAATTTGGTAGTTTGCTAGGCTACCAAAAGCTACCCACGACCAAAGGGGAACACTTCGGTCGTGACCTATGAGCCGCACCGCGTGTTAGCCCGAAGGCTAAGTCGGTGGAACTCATAGGCTTTGTACACGCAGTGGTGAATGAACACCAAAGATTTATTTAAAAAAAGGGAAAAGAAGACATAATATA
>NW_020271198.1:0-804 GCF_002803265.2 Melanaphis sacchari | reverse complement strand
GGGGGGGACGGGGGACATTTATTGCATAGCACTGCGGTCATTTCTTCATTAGCGCGCGATATTCATAACAATATATAGATAAGGTATGTCTGTTAATGGTACTATAGGTACAGGTATGTTTATGACATTGATAATACTACTGCAAAAAATGCTGTGACGTTACAAGTGTATCCCTGAAATACGAGAAAAATATATTTCAAATGCTGACTTTGCCTTAAATGTAAAACAGCTAATGGCTTTAGCATTTGTACCGATACCTGACGTTGAAAAAAAATTTGACGAGTTAATGTCCCAAAGTTTTTTTGTAGAAAATGAAGAACTATTGTTTCCATTGACAGACTACTTTGAAGATACATGGATCGGCAGACCAAATAGACGTAGAACTCGACGCCCACCTACATTTAGTTTAGCACTGTGGAATCAATACGACGCAACACTTGCAGATTTGCCAAAAACAAACAACTCCGTCGAAGGATGGCACAGAGCATTTTCGTCATTGTTAGGTGCATCTCATCCAACAATATGGCGATTAATAGACGTAATAAAAAAAGAACAAGGGTTAACGGAAATAAAAATCAATCAATTAATAGCAGGGCAAGAACAGGTAGCTAAAAAGAAAAAATATACGAAGACAACTACACGGATTAAAAATATTGTAAATTCTTACCGTGAACGTAATTTAAATGAATATTTAATTGGAATTGCTCATAATTTACAAATATAAGGTATTAATTTTTATTATAATTATTGCTCAAAATTTTATTATTATTTATATATTTTTTATTATTATTATTAAATAACATT
>NW_020271197.1:0-50389 GCF_002803265.2 Melanaphis sacchari | reverse complement strand
TGGCCAGAGGTATTTATTCTCAGTGGAAAATTCCAATTGTATATTTTTTTTCTCATTCTGGAGTAAGCAAAAACATTTAAAAAAAAACTAATACAAGATGTTCTTAAAAAATTATTTGAATTTGGATTGTGTCCAAAAATTATAGTATGTGATCAAGGCACAAACAATCAAAGTACTTTAAAATCATTAAATGTTTCCGAAGATAGGCCTATAATTTCATTTGATGACATAAAAAAAACATATGAGTTAGATAAAAAAAATCTCAAGAGTAGATGTCTCGTCAAAAAACAGATGCACATATTTATCCAAATTCTTTTCAAAAAATGAATGTTAAATTAGCAGCACAATTATTGAGTCATTCTATGTCAGCAACGATCCGAACTTTTATACAAACTGGACAACTTCAAAGTAACACTTCTTTAAATACTGCAGATTTTATTGAATTTATCAATCATTTATTCGATTGTCTTAATAGCAGATCTTTATATAGTCAAAATCCATATCTATGTGCATTAACTAAATCAGGTACTGTACACAATTTCTTAAAAAAAGCCAGAATATTATACAAATTTTCAAAAATTAAAAAAAAGGAAAATTAACTTAACCTCCTTTTTTTAAAGGTTTCACACAGACAATTAATGATGTGTTGCAATTTTTCAAAGAAGACAAAGCTCATAACATTGTATTTTTAATGACTAATAGATTAAATCAGGATATATTAGAAAATATATTTAGTATTTTTCAACAAATGGGTGGTTATAATAAAAATCCAACAGCCAGAACAATTAGGACATCTATAAGAAGTAATAGTATTTTTTCTTTATGTACATCTAAAGGTACAAATTGTAAGGCAACCATAGAAGATGAAAATCCTATAATATTTGATCCGGTGAAATATCAAAATAAAATAGATTCTAACAATTCAACATTGTCTTCTTATTCTGACACAGAAAGTATTTCTAATTTATCTTTCTCTCTCCTATATCATCTGATGAGGATTCTATTAATGAAAATATAAATAATGGTGTTACTTTGGAAGATTGTTCTGTTTCATACTTTGCAGGATATTTAGGTTATAAATGTATGAAAAAATTTAACTGTGACAATTGTCAAAATGAATTATTTGTCAATAAAAACTTCAATGATAAAAAACAGTTGCATCTACTTAATAAAAATTATACTTCAATTGAAAATGAAAATGGGCTTAGAGCACCATCAAATAGTTTAAACAATGTAGTAAATAAAATTTTAAATATTTTTGAAAACAATTATAAAAGCTATTTACATTAAAAAAAATAAAATTTCAACTAATTGAGCGCGTAAAAAATAATAACATAGTTAAAAAATGGCTTGATGAATCATTAACAAACTACATAGATCATAAAATGTACATAATTGAACAACTCTTAATTTGCAAAATATTTAATAAAACAAAATTATTTTCAACTACTTCAAAATTAGCAAAACTTTCAAAATTAAAAATATTAAACCATATTTAATTAAATAAAATAAATGTTTTCTTGTTCTGGCATTGTACCTATTTGCATAAAACAATAGAAGCAGTATTAATTGTCCTCTATAGGACTCACATTTAATAGTTCTTTTCAGAACTTTGTGTTGATTCTATTAAACAGCTCTTTTTAGGACTAATTACTTCAATTTTATAAAACGGTTCTTTTCAGAACTAATAAACATCACAATTTACTATTATTCTAAATTAATTTATTAATTCTAAATCCAGACTCCAATGTAATGTAATTTTGGTCTATCTTTACTCGCAATCGTTTTTCATAATATGCAGATTTATTGTTAGTTTCTAAATTTAACATATTCAATATGTACCTATTCAATATTAAAATACAACTGCATTATTTTATTTATAAATAATAATAATAATATTTCATTAATTGTATTATTTATGTTGTTGCAATTTTATTTTTTTTAAATTTGAACATAAAATAATTTATTTTATTTTATAAAAAACTATGATATGGATAAAAATTTGCTGTATTGTTAAAATTTGGTAAATCTTGTGTAGTGTATAATGTAAATTGTAATACAATATTTTTTTACAAAGCAGATTTTACTGAATCTTAGCATTGCAAAATAAATTAATTTTTTGTAATAAAATAAATAATTACTTTTTGGTCGCGTACAACACAACGTAATAACGCAGAATATGAAAAAAATTAATAATAATTTTACAATATTGAATGAATGGTGATAGTGCGATGCACGGAAAATATCATTTATCTACGATAAAGTAATTTATAAGCTTATCGCTTTTTCTGTCATTGCCAAAAACCGGTCTAAAAATATGTTATTACTACTTGCCGTCAGTACTCAGTATTAATAATATAATATTAATTCATACAACGCTATCTATTGGCAGCTATTATAAATAAAATTTTAGTCACCGAAAATCCCTATACCATTGTCTATCTGTCTATTCTATAATTAATGGTATTACCAAAAATGTTCTAAGATTTAAATCTTTTAATTTGTCTTCAAATGCTTGCAATTTCTCTTCATTTTCATTGAAAATAATACATCCATATTTATACAATCATCTTCGGCATGAATAACAGTCATTTTTTCTTTCATCAGTTTTTCAATGTTATCATTGGTAGTATGACACAAGAATGTTAAACCTTGTAATTTATGTTTAATAAAAGCGTGAGATGTTAAAAAGATTCTTTGAAAATCTAAAAATTAAGTTTTAGAGCATTAATTACTTGTAACACCAATGACAATAATATAGAGAATATATTTTAAGATTATTTCAGTTATTGATTGAGAATATTTTATGGACAGTATAATATGGAAATAATTATTTAAGAAAAGCAGTTACCCTAAAAATATATCAAGGTAATACTTTTAAACATTAAGCATTAGTTTCACTAAAGAAAAAAGTGTTATACAGATTTATTAAAAAGGTTAGGTTATCTCCTAAAAATGTATACCTTTATGGTAAATTTACTTTTTGAACTAATGAGTTACTATTCTATAATAATTTAATTCTGAATTAATTAATAGCAAAATCATAGAGCATGATAATATGATATTGTAGAAAAGAATTTATATGCGATATATATAATATAATATTTAATGAGTATCACATTTATACCTTTAAGAGATGTTGCAAAAGTTTCAATTGTTGACTGTGCTGTAATTAATTTATTTTCAACACCAACACCTTTCAAACAAAATATAATTACACAAAATTTAAAAATTTAAATATACATTAAAAAGTAAACAACGTATATACCTGATTTTTTTACAGTGTTTTCTTTAAAAACTAATTTTCTTTCAACAACACTACTACATGCAGTTACATTGGTATTCGGGGAAACATATTTATTTGACTCAACTTCTTGGCTTATTATTGTGTCATCTGGTGTTACGGTCCATTTCCCGCTAGGAGAATTTAAAACACAGTCTGATTCTTTCAATGTTTTCAATGGTGTATATTGAATATTATCATTATTGTCTAAAATAAATAAATAGTTCCACAACATAAGTTTAATAATGTAAGTAACAACAGCAAAATATATTTGAGAAAAACATAAACTTTATGGTATTAGGACATTTTAAGTATATGTTTATATGATACACGGTTAAGTACTATATTAATTATTAAGTGGTGAAATGGCATACATTTTGCTTAAGTTCTTTTATATAATAATATTTAATTTATCTAAATGTTGAAAGTCATCAGTTTTTTTTTCAATTCTCCATATTTTATCGATATTGGAGACATCATCATCATCATGATTTGAATCTGAGTCACTGATCACATATTTTTCAAGAATTTTTATACAATTCGAATCTAAAATAGATAAATACCATATATAAATTTAAATTAATTATTAGATAACAAAAGTTAATACCAACTACTATACCTTTAGGTGTATAACGAGGAGGGCAACTATTATTTAATGAAATATTAGATTTTAAATTGCTGCTTTTTGTTTTTTTTAAATTGTGCATATTGGAAGATAAACTGGCGTTTTTTTGTCAATATACTATAATATTCATCTTCCGTACCAGATATATCTGATTTTTGCATTGCTTTAGGTAGTTTAGATCTAGCTTCAGCCAAAGAACCTGAAATATTTATTAAACAATTTTAATAAATAATAAATTCAAACAACATTATTATTTAATAATATAGAATATACTACTCACTATATACTTTATTGCCCAATTTTCTAGCATTGAAAAAAGTAAAGTCTTTATTATTAGGTTTTATTTGTGTTTCAATATATTTTTTAATTTGTTTGGATTTAGGCCATGCACAATTATTATTTTTAAACCATATATCTGGTACTGCTTCCACGCTATTGTCATTATTAAAAATAACTATAATCCAACCACTTTGGTGGTCCATCTATAAAAGAACATTAATTAAATAAAACATTTAATTATTCAGTATTGTAGCTTATTACCTATGATTATAATTTGTATCTTGTTTATTATTTACAAGCTTAAGTAGGTACCTATTATATATGTTCACTACCTAATAATTTAGACTATATTTATTTATTTATACTTAAATACATAATATTTACAATACAAAATTTAATAATACAGATTTACAATTCAGAATGGATAATAGGCATCACAATATTTTTATCATGATGATTAAATACGATCATTTTTTTTTCAAATCAGGTATTTTCCAACATTGAATAGTTTTGGAAAGATTTTTTACTTCATATATTAACAGTATACTTGAATCTATAGGGTCTTCATATGAAGGTTTTATATCTTTAAATTTACAACCTAATATTAAAATGTCTTCACCTCTAAGACAAAAATTTAAACATTTAACTACTTCATTATTTTTAGTGAGAATAAAGAATCTTTTCCTTTTTTAATTTGTATTTTCATATTTTTATACAGTAAAGTTAAATATTGAGGACCAGTTATATTCTCAAGTAATGGGCCTATACATAGGTGTGCGCACAGGGCGTGCCGGGCGTGCCCAGGCACGCCTCGAGATTTTTCAAGGGCCGATGCGCCCTATGTGGCTATGTCTCAAACATGCTTATCAGTCTAGGAGAACTGGCCACAGGAGTATCACCAGATTATCCTCATCCATGACAACAATACAAAAAAAAAATATGGTTAAATATTTTTCACTTTTGAAAGGGCTACACTGCGAATCCGTGATTACAACAGAATTGCATGAATTGAGATTACTCAATTACTTACTTAAGTTATTTATAGAATATAATAAACAAACAAAAAAACAACCATAGAACCACTATCGTCA
Organism: Melanaphis sacchari; assembly: GCF_002803265.2. NCBI lineage: Eukaryota > Metazoa > Arthropoda > Insecta > Hemiptera > Aphididae > Melanaphis > Melanaphis sacchari. The sequence goes on along the minus strand of NW_020271197.1, from coordinate 45,111 downwards.
AAACAAAAATATAATATTCCTAGACTGTTGTCACGACTCGTGTAGTAAATTACTACTAGTAATTACTTACATAGTGACATCCAGTACACATTCGTATTTTTCAATTTTTGTCCTTTGCGTTAACAGTTGTAAGCTAAACAGTGTTATTTCACACATTATTTCTTAATGTGTATTGTATAGTGTAATACTTTAAACATTAAAAATGAATTCAAATAAAAGAGCCGGTCAGCAAATAACAGATTTTTTTTTAAAAAAATCGATGTGTAGTTCAAGTAAGCTGTTTACCACTTTACAAATTATTTAACGCTTACATGTTTTTGTATATAAGTTGTACTACTTTATTAAACTTTAAATAAACTTAAACAGATAAATTGTAATTTTTTTTTAGATTTAAACGAATGTAACTCAAATGAAATAATAAAAGAATGTAAATTTTTGTCTTTAATAATTAAAATTGTTTATATAATATTGTTCCACCAGGCTCCTGCTTGGGCGGTTGGCCTAGGATGGCAAATATAATAACACCCCGAGTATTTCTCTCTCTATAATAAATGTAATATTGTGAATTGTAAAAAGGACGGGTGACCAAAAATAATAACTTTAATAATACGAACAAATGCTTGTTTTTTCGCACCGTCGTGCTACAATAGTATATAATAATAATAATAGTAACAAATTAGGGCGCCCAATTAATATGACAAAAATCGGTATACAAAAAAAAAAACAAAACAAATGATAATAATAACAATAATAACAATTATGGATATCACCTATATCGACGACTTGGATCTTGAGCAACGTGATCGCATGAATTCTCCGCTGCAGGAACACCGGTGTGGATTATAGTGATTATACTGTACACTACCAACTCACGAACTTTACGCCCAAATAATAATAGGTGGTAATATATATATATATATATATATATTATATTTTAGAGTCTGCACGGCAAGAGCGGCGAATACAACGACGGCACACACGTTATAAAAGAATAAGGGTGCAATGACACAAAATTTAACGACACACACGGGCTGAAAGTTTACGGCAACGTCTCGACGATGTCGTACGAGACCAGCGAACGAGTGAGTGAGTGTACGGTCGTATTGACGGACAGCAGTGGTCAGGGAACGCCGATGCCACATTAGGCAAGAGGGGAGGAGGGCGACGATAAAGTCGCCGAGCTTATCGCAAGGGAAAAAATATCATAATATATCTCGAACATCCTCCCCCCTTGGAAGACGTAGGGACGTATTACAACTGGATGGTAGATTTGCTTGAAGATTCGATGACCCAATATGTACATAAGTAAAAGTAACAGAAAAAAAAATAATAATAAATAAATAAATAAAAATACAACGTTCAAACAACAGATAATATTTTAAAGTTTCGCTGAAGACGACGAATATAATACAATCAAAAGAGATTCAAAAAAAAGGCAATAAATCGTAATATAAAATAGGAATTCAAAAGGTACAAATAATAATAATTGGTCACCCAATAATTTTGGTGAGGGACGCGCAATTTCAAAATAATTATAAAATAACCATACATAAGGCAATAATAATATTAATCAGTACAGTTTTACAATATACAATAAATAAATATACATATAACATGAGTTTTAACTCATGAATAAATACATGATACATTTTTTTTTTTACATTAACAACATCGGAAATAAAATAATTATAGATACATAACAATATAACTCCATACGCCCCTCACACAAGATGCCATATCGGTGGTACCCGCAGAACTTTTATGATTAAAATAGATTTACAGATTAGTATATACCACAATCAGGTAAGGCGTATTGCAGCATATGACAGTGGAGCGGTTATAGATTCTAAGCAATTGGTAACGCTTAACAATTTTGACAACCGGTCGCGTGAAATTTCCCGTTGCGGTGCGCAAACGTACTACACGTACCACGCCGTCAGCCCCGGGGAACACTTCTTGGACTCTCGCCATGCGCCATCGTAACGGGGGAACGTTGGGTTCCTTGATAATGACCATGTCATTGACACAGATGTTGGGTATATTGCTAGTCCAACGGTTCCGAATTTGGAGCGTATTTAAATATTCGTTGCGCCAGCGGCGCCAAAAGGATTGTGCGCATTGATTTATCAATTTCCAACGTTGAACCAAAGGACGCGCCGTGTTGTCTAAATGCACCTCAGGGATCGAGAGCAGTGGACGACCTATCAAAAAATGTCCCGGGGTAAGACAATCATATTCTGTCGGGTCAGGCGAAAGTTGGACCAACGGGCGAGAGTTTAAAATAGCCTCTATACGACATAATATCGTATTCAGTTCTTCAGTAGAAAAGGTATGTTCTCCTATAATACGAGTCATTAAACGTTTTGCTGAGCGCACAGCTGCCTCCCATAACCCCCCAAAATGGGGTGCACCGGGTGGGTTGAAATGCCAGGTACATTGAAAGCGGGAAGTAAGGTGGTCTTTACAACAGGGATCGTTGACAAGTGCTCGTAACTGATTTGATGCCCCGACAAAATTTTTACCGCAATCGGTGTAAATGTCCGTGGGGAGTCCCCTACGCGTGACGAACCGTTGTAATGATGCCAAGAACGCATCTGTCGATAAATCAGATACATATTCAAGGTGTATAGCTTTTACGACAAAGCACACAAATACGGCAATATATACCTTAAATTTACGGGCCTTACGCAAGCGGTGTTCCGTCATTACAATAGGACCGGCGAAGTCAATTCCAACACGCGAAAACGGATGGCATTCGGATACCCGAGACGTTGGTAGATCCGACATGATTGGTTGCGGATTGACCGATGATAGGCGGACGCAAGTGACACATTTGCAAAGGACGGACCTAATTAGAGTGTTCAACGACAAAATCCAATAAGACTGGTTAATAAGGGATGTTACTATCCTCGGTCCCCCGTGACCGGTAACTTCATGCCAGTGGCGAATCAATAAAATGGATAAATGTGACGACTTGCCTAATAAGATAGGGTGCTTTTGTGAATCCGGTATATCTGCGTTTGACAAACGGCCACCTATACAGATGAGACCCCGCTGATCTATAAATGGGCGGAGACGAGCTACAGGTCCAGCGCCAACCGGACGGTCATGTAACAGATCGTAAAGTAGCTTACCTAATTTCATACGTTGAGAATATTTAGCGATGGCCACAGCGGCGTGGTCCATTTCGGCACGAGTTAAAAAAGGGGTGATGTGTGTCGGACGACGTTTACAAATTTTAATAAAACGGTATACATAAGCAACGACACGAATCATATGAGAGAATGAGGAAAAACGCGAGTACCATTCCGGTTCGGTAGGATCACTTGTTTTGGTCACTAATGTCGTAGGTGACATGGTTTTTAATTCCGGTAAATTTTCAGTACTGATATCCGGACGTAACGTCGACACATTGAGCACATTTCGGTATAGAATTTCGGGCCCATACCAATATAAATTATAATGGACCAAGTCCGTAGGAAGAATACCTCGCGACGCGCAATCTGCGGGGTTATTATGCGACGATATATAATCCCAGTGACAGTTGGGTAGTAACGTTGCCACCTTGTGTATACGGTTTGAAACGAAAGTCTTAAATTTTTCATGCGGTACCTTCAGCCAACTAAGTACAATAGTTGAGTCTACCATGCATACATGTTTTCTATTCGAATTTTATTGTCTAACGCGGTTTTAATCCGAACCATCCACCGAGCGAGTAAAACAGCCGCACAAAGTTCCAAACGTGGAATTGTCGACGCCTTGAGTGGAGCCATTTTGGTTTTAGCACCTAACAATGAAATGTTTGGTGGTCCGGAGTGATTTGATAATCTTAAATAAACAACTGCCGAGTAGCCCTTCTCGGACGCGTCACAGAATCCGCATAAGACACCCTGAACACCAAGTTTAGTACCGACAAAACGGGGAATAGTGATTTGATCTAAAACGGGAAGATCGGCAACGAACCTATCCCACACGTCTGATATTTCGGGGGGCAACGGATCATCCCATGAGATACCAAGTTGCCATACACGTTGCATCAATTGTTTTGCAAAAAATATGACTGGTGCTAATAGACCAAGCGGGTCGAATATGCGGGCAATTAGAGACAGCATGCCCCTTTTAGTTGAAATTAAACGTTCAGGTTGAACAATATATAAAAATATGTCATCTCGCTGAGACCACTGAAGTCCCAATACCTTGGAACCGCTACAAGTGTCATCATCAAAGGACAACATCCCACCGGCCCTGTCTTCAGGCAATATCCTATCTAGAACCGCGACGGTGTTACTAGACCATTTTTTTAAACACATTCCGGCTCTGTGCAGTACATTAATTAAGTCAGTTTGGAGCGCGATGACTTCCTCTATCGTGTCTCCCCCCGCGCAAATGTCATCGACATAAGTATTAAACATTAGAGCATCGCGGACTGCCGGAATTTCAATACAATCAGATTCGGCAATTTTTTGAAGTACCCGTATAGCTAAAAAAGGTGCACAGTTTACCCCATACGTTACAGTATTTAATTCATATGCTTTAAGTTCATCTTGTGGGGACGCGCGCCAGAGAATATGTTGGTAACGACGGTGTTCGGGAACTAACAGGATTTGTCGGTACATTTTATTAATGTCCGCAGTGAATGCATGACGCGATAAACGAAACCGCATCAGTACGTCAATGACGTCTTGTTGTAATTTTGGGCCCGCGAATAAACAATGATTTAATGACGTACTAGAAAACGATTGGACGGACGCGTCAAATACGACACGGATTTTGTCTTGCGGATCGGAAGATTTGAATACAGCATGGTGAGGTATAAAATATGAACCTGTGGACGAAGCTGGAGACATGTGGCCTAAAGACAAATACTCAGCCATGAAATTACAATAGGCCTCGCGAAGTCGGCTGTCGGACGTAAACTTTCGTTCCAGAGACTCAAAGCGTTTAACCGCGACGGCGCGAGAACCAGAAAAAGTACTGTCCACGACTGCTTGCCGGAACAACAAAGGTACAACAAACCGTCCGGATTTATCGCGTGAACAATTATCACGGAACATCTTTTCACATTTTCCATCACAAGTGAAGGTCTCCGGAGCCACTTCTGGTTCCTCAACTTGCCAGAACTTATCCATCAGAAACTCTATTGAGGAAACTAATGAAATGTGATGTGAAATAGGAATATAACTATTTGAAGAGGGGACAGGGCCGATTATTATCCAACCAAATATTGAACCGAACGCAACGGGAAACGAATCACCTACAGATACACGTTTACCGTTCAGAATGCGCGCAAAAACGTCGGCACCGAGTAACAAGTCAACCTTACTTGGTATGGCGAATGAGGGATCTGCTAAAGCTAAATTTTTATATTTATCGGCTACTTGATTGGATATGGGCTGGCTGGGCATATTCACCGTGATTGTGGGAAATACCCAAGCTGTAAAATGAATAAATGGTTCATTGGAAAACCGGGGCTGAATGTCGCAAGTAACCAATCCTTTGACGTTTGGTACCGGCGCTCCAGATAGCCCAGATACAGGGGCAGTCCAACGAGTGACCTTTAAACCTAATTGAGCAGAGCAGTCTGCGGTGATCGCGCTTATCTGCGAAGCGGAATCGACAAGGGCGCGGACGGTGTGCAATACACCACCACAGTCGCGAATGTGGACTAAAACGGTCCCTAAGATAACCGAGGAAGATTGCTGACACCCACTTCCAATAAGGGACGATTGTGGTGGCGGCTCATTACATGGTACCTGATTATCGGATGTCGAGCTGGTAGTCGTATCCCGGAAATGCAACAACGGATGATGTTTGTAAGAACACTTATCACACTGTATTAGTGACTTACACTCTGGGGCCCAATGACCATCGCGCAAGCAACGAAAACAACGCCTGTTTTCACGGACCCATGCTTCACGGATGTTTGCGGACCAACCGGCAAATTTTTTACACGACGAAACTGCATGTGACCCCTTGCAAATGGGACACGACCCCTTTGGTTTCGACGATGCAGTGCTAGATAATAACGAGGTTGTTTGTTGTTTTTTAAAGCTAATAGGGGCAAATGTATGATTTTTTTGAGATGTGAGAAGACTTTTGCAACAATGGCTGCTTTACCGTTTTATGAATTGCGTCATTCGGTATACATTCGAGAACGTTAACGCGAGATTTAACGAACGTCAGAAGTTCCTTAACCGATGGAAAATCATTTGACAATTGAGTTTCAAAAAGCTTGACCGTATACGACGGCAAGCAACGCGACGCGACTGAAAATAAAATAAAATCGCCGAGATTCGGGAGGTTCATTGAATTGAGCACCGAGACTCCTTCATCAAAAACAAACAGAAATTTATTTAATTCAGATAGCGTTTCATTCGACGATTTTGGTGTCGTTAACAATTTATCTAACAACGAAGACGCAACTAAACGTGGCTTATCGAAACGCGCCGTTAACGCGGCCCACGCAAGTGCGTAATTATCACCGCATACCGGTATGCCGGCGATTGCTTCCAATGCCTTATCTCGTAGGCAACCCGTCAAATAATAAAATTTATCTATATCCGCAATAGCAGAGTGTTGACCAACCATAGATAAAAAACGATCCCGAAACATAAGCCATTTAAAAATATCACCATGAAAGGTGGGCAGGGGTATTTCCGGCAACCGGGCCGGTTTTATATGAGACGAACTACGTGTAATTATATTATGTCCGCTGCGTACACTACCTCCCGGGACATCTACACCAAGAGCCGTAGGTCTACATGCCGCCTCGCTGCTAATCGAACCTACATGACTCTCCTGGTCGTCGTTTAGGTTTAAGTTATGCATAGATATCTGTCCCGGATCAGGTGTCACGGAACCTTTTCGGACAGACGCGTTAGTTTGGTCACTTAGAGTGTGGCGATTAACCGTTGCGCGGGAGATTGAAATTAAATTACGAAGTTCGGCGACCTGACCAAAGGAATACTCTGATTCTCGACCTAAATCTATTAGACAATCGATCACGGTATTGCTTTCAGTCGTAAACTCCGTCCATATTACGTCGACTTCGTCGACAAGAAATGATAATTGAGTGATTAATCCTAACTCATTTTCACAACGTAACGCGAGCTCGTATATTGCATTTATACGCTTAATACATTCATCGCGCCTCATAGTCGCTCTTTTCAATACGCGATTAACACGTGCAATCTCCTGAGCCTCCATCGCACACATTAAATAAAATTAATTAAGTATGAAATTATAATATACAATTACGTCTTTCGACGTTAACAACAGAGAATTACCCAACGCTGTGCGCTAATACGTCGATAACAGCTATCGTCCGATAGACCCGCGTACCTGTAATCAATATACCACGCAAAAGCACAGCTGCAACACGCCGCACCAAACCTTGTATAGGTATAATATAAATAATACAAATAATAAATCGATAAAGATGAGATAAATACGGTTAACTCTACTAATGATCGACTATTACGGACGGGAATATAACACTACACAAAAAACCCAATCGGAATATATCACGCTGGCCGGCGCTGCTAATTGCCGTATCGTTATACGAAAGTTATAATAACACGAAATAAAACGTAAAAAGAAACCACGCTCTGCTACCAGAAATGTTCCACCAGGCTCCTGCTTGGGCGGTTGGCCTAGGATGGCAAATATAATAACACCCAGAGTATTTCTCTCTCTATAATAAATGTAATATTGTGAATTGTAAAAAGGACGGGTGACCAAAAATAATAACTTTAATAATACGAACAAATGCTTGTTTTTTCGCACCGTCGTGCTACAATAGTATATAATAATAATAATAGTAACAAATTAGGGCGCCCAATTAATATGACAAAAATCGGTATACAAAAAAAAAAAAACAAAACAAATGATAATAATAACAATAATAACAATTATGGATATCACCTATATCGACGACTTGGATCTTGAGCAACGTGATCGCATGAATTCTCCGCTGCAGGAACACCGGTGTGGATTATAGTGATTATACTGTACACTACCAACTCACGAACTTTACGCCCAAATAATAATAGGTGGTTATATATATATATATATATATATATTATATTTTAGAGTCTGCACGGCAAGAGCGGCGAATACAACGACGGCACACACGTTATAAAAGAATAAGGGTGCAATGACACAAAATTTAACGACACACACGGGCCGAAAGTTTACGGCAACGTCTCGACGATGTCGTACGAGACCAGCGAACGAGTGAGTGAGTGTACGGTCGTATTGACGGACAGCAGTGGTCAGGGAACGCCGATGCCACATTAGGCAAGAGGGGAGGAGGGCGACGATAAAGTCGCCGAGCTTATCGCAAGGGAAAAAATATCATAATATATCTCGAACAAATATTATAGTATTAATAGTATTATATTTTAGATACTGAGCTAATTTATAAATTCAATATTGTAACTAAACTAACAACTCAAAATTAAATTTGTAATGAAAAGTTTTAGTATTATAAACTCTAATTATAGTACCTACCCATTTTTTTGGCTAGTTTTTTTCTAAAAAAATAATTTGATTATTAAATTATAAAATATATAATATGTTATAACAATGGCAAATTGTTTTGTTACTTTTTTAATATAAATAATTAATATAATAATAATTACCTTTTATTTCAATACTTATAATAAAATAGAATGTTATATTCATTTTTATTAGGTTAAAACTTGAAAAATCAACCAAATTTAAATTCCTAAAACATTATTTATGTGTTCCAAATTTAGATTCAAGTCAATTAAATCAAATTCCAATCAGTAAAAAATGTACTGACATTAAGGTGCCCTTAGATATATCAGAATCATGCATACAATCATCATCTCAAATTCCAATTTCTAGTATTTTACCTGCAGTTGAAAACTGTAAGTTTATATAATTATATAAATACTGATTGTATACTTTAATGTATCTCATTTGTCTTTTTTAAATTTTAGCTGATATGGTGAGCATTTATGACCCCATAAAACCACTGCCATTAAATCAATTAGAGTTTAGACAAATTATTTTGAAGGGACGCAATACTAAGATATTGAGTACATACCCACGAACATTGCAAGGACATAAACTTAGGTCATTTCAGAAAGAATGGTTTAATAAATTTGAATGGTTGGAATATAGTTCTACTATTGATGCAGCATTTTGTTTTCCTTGTCGGTGCTTCAGAGGCAATGAAAAAAATAGTACTCATTATGATGCGGCCTTTTCAAAAGTTGGTTTTAGAGCTTGGTACCGTGCTAACGATGCGTTTAAAAAGCATCAGTGCTCTCAAAATCACACAAATAGTTCAACTGCTTTATCCAACTATTTAACATTGAAATTAATTGATTGTCAACTTGATATGGCTCGTCAAGTAGCTATCAGTAAAAAAAAAAAAGAACGCCTTGAAAATAGAAAAGTTATGTATCGTCTGATTGATATTGTAATTTCTTTAGTGAAGAGTGGTCGACCTCTTCGAGGACATGATGAGAGTGAAAAAAGTAATAACCAAGGACTTTTTTAGAGAACTTTTGAACTTACTATCAAAATATGATAATCTTCTTCGGTGACATTTTGAACATGGTGCAAGGAATGCATTATACAGAAGTAATCGCATTCAAAATGATATTATTAAATCTACACACAACGTTGTTCTAAAAAAAATTAAAAGTAACATGGAAAATTCATATATATCAATATTAGCAGATGAAACAAGTGACATAGGACATTTTGAACAACTGTCTGTCGTTATTAGGTATTTTGATGGTGAGCAAAATAGACCAATTGAAACATTAGTAGCTTTAAGGTGTTTGACATCTGTTACTGCACAATCTATATTCAATTCAATTGATAATGTTATAAGAGAAATGGGAAAATGTTGGATTTCTGTGTTAGCAGTGTGTTTTGATGGAGCATCGGCAATGTCTGGCAGTATAGGTGGTGTTCAAGACAAATGCAAGGAACAAAATTCAAGCATTAAATATGTGCACTGTTATGCTCATTGCTTGAATCTAGCATTAGTAGATTCGGTATGTGAAAAATCAACTTCCAAGAAAATAAAAAAAAAATAGATTAGTTTTTAACTTTTTTGGAACAATTCAATTCATTTATAACTTCATTGAAGGCAGCCCAATGCGACATGCGACTCTTATAAAAATTGCTCAAGAAACTAATGTTAAGTTGATGACAATTAAATCATGTTCTACTACACGTTGGGCATGTAAAGTCGAAGCAGTCAAGGCTATATTAAACAATTATGACTGTCTACTTCTTGCAATTGAAGAAATTTGTAACAATTGTACCAATCCTGAGATGACTGCAAAAGGCAAAGGTCTTTTATACCAAATAAAAAAATTTGAGTTCATTTTTGGCATGTTTATGATGCATCCAATATTAAATCTTATTTTAAAAGTTAGCTCAGTACTTCAATCACCAAAACTAAATCTTTTGTCGGCAATAGATAATGTACGGTCTTTAACATTAAATCTTAAAAGTATGAGAAATAAAAATAAAGAATTTGAAAATATTTTTGAACAAACAGTTGCTTTATGTAAAAAACATGGAATAATTGTTCCAGACATTATTCGTAGAAAAATATCGACTCAAATTGATAACAAATCTAAATCTCAATTATTTTTTAAAAATAAATTAGATGAAATGAAGATATCGGTTTATTATGAACTACTTGATGATTTAATATCGGCAATGGATTTAAGATTCAATCAAGAAACTTTAAGCTTAATTGAAGCTATTGCTAGTCTGCTACATATGGAAATAAAACCTGAAATGATTGATGTTTTGGCTAAGTTCTCAAATACATCAAGTACAGATCTAAAAACTGAAATAAACCTTTTAAAACATTTGCCAAAATCTGATAAACCTAATGGTATATCTAGTGAGTCCATTTATTTGTGGCTTGATTGGCTGAAAACTAACAATAGTATTTCTACCTATAGTTGTTTTTATAAAACCTTACAATTATTTACAATTATCCCAGTCACAAGTTGTACATGCGAACGAGTTTTTTTCTAAAATGACAATTGTTAAATCTAAACTTAGAAGTACGATGAAACAGGAACGATTAGATTCGTTATTGTTACTATTCACCGAACAAGAGTTGACAAATGGTATAAACTTGGATTCTGTCATCGATGAGTTCAATATATTAGAAAATAGACGTATGAATCTGTAAATATTATATACTAACCAATAACCAATAATAATTAATAAATAAGTTATAATATAAAAAATGTGACTTGTTTCTGCTCTATTTTTTTTTATAATATCTTACACCCTGTCTATGTGTGTATAATGTATAAATCAAATTTTCCACGGGCACGCCCCGAACTTAAAGTCTGCGCACGCCTATGGGCCTATATTATGCATATGTTGCAAAACAGGTTTCAATTGTTCATTATTTGTATTTGAATTATTAATATTTATCATACTAGCAGAGCATTTATCATTGTACCTATTTATAACTTGTTGTAATGGCTTATCATGTTTCCTTAAAAATGACTTAAGTTCTTTCATATAATTTTCAAACATAAAGGTTGAACAGTTATGAAGTGAACCATAGAGTTCATAATCATCACAAAGATGTAATAACCCGTGGACATTATGGGACACGAAGTGTTCACCATAAATATTTTGAAAACTCATTACAAAGTATTCTAATAGTTGTCGTGCATAATCGATAAGATAACCACAATCTGGACTAAGAAGAATTATCATTGCAATATTCAATGTCATAAAATTGGAATAACACTCTTTGCTTAAAATTTTCTTTAGTACAATTGGTCCAGTGTACAACAAAAATAAACGAAATTCCGTCGCTTTCCATCGACTTAATTCTTGTAAAGTTCGACTTTTTCTTACAAAATCAGAAGTAATGCATACATTAAGATTTAATAAATTTGAAGACAACTCATTAACTTTTGCTGACCGTATTCGAACACAAACTGGACCTTTGCTTACCCATAACATTAATAATTTTTTCATTACACCCAAACAAGCTAGATGCATGTAATCAAGTGAGAATGAAAAAAAACAGAATCAAAATTTGGTAACTCTATAAGATTAGATGTTACACTACCAACATGATACTCATCATCTGTGATATTAATGTAATTCTGGTGATTTCTCTTGGTTGAATGAATTTTGGTGTACGGAAAACAAACTCTATTGTGCAAATATTCACCTTCAATGGTAAATCTTGTGCATGAAGAAAAACCACTATGGCCTTTGACTTTTAAAATGAAAGACTTTGCCGGCACATCACAACAAAAAACCCGAATCGAAACACTAATTCTATTATTATTAATCAAAATTCCATGTAAAATAAGATCTTTAGTCTCTCTCACAAAATCTGACAGAAAGTCATTACTATCTAGTGGTTTCTCTTTTCCATAATAAAGACCAACCAAAAAAACAACTTTACTTAATAATGTAGCTCAGGCGCGTACACAAGGGGGGGTTTTAGGGGTTCCCCCCCCCCCCCCCCCCGAAATTTCAGGAAACAAGTTTTATTATTTATGAGTTTAGTTTTATTTAATTGCCCTCATTGCCATCGTAATATGAATTACATTCTTGTTTTGTACTCGATCAGTATCTACAATCGTCAATCGGACCACTACATAACCACATCAAAATAAATATAGATTTCATATGAAACCCTGATGCAAGCCGATATCATTTTTATTACAATAGCAACAATGAACGAAGTTTTACGGAATTGCCGATGCGATAACGATAATATAATATCTGAAATGTCTTTTGTCAATTTAGTATAATATGTTTGACACGTGTTAGGTTACGGAATGTGCATTGTTTTACAAACCATTATTACCTAATTTCGATACGTTTGATACTGAAATTAAAATCTGGCAAACACAGTGGCAAAATGTATCTGATGATGATCGCCCAAAATGTTTATTAACTACCCTAAGTCAAATGTCTAGTGATTTCTATCCAAATATAAAGTGCCTTTTAACAATATTAGCTACTTTGCCTGTAACAACTGTTACTGCAGAGCGTTCATTTTCAACATTGCGGAGACTGAAAACCTATTTAAGAAATAATATTGGACAAGACCGACTAACAGGATTATCGCTCATGAATATTTATAGAAATTATGACATTGATATTGACGAAGTCATTAACAGATTTGCAAGACTACCTCGAAAAAAAGATTTTATATTATAAAAAATTAAAAATACATGTTTCTAAATATTATTTGATTTTTTTTTTTTTAATAATTACGAATTTTATGATAAATAAATAGTACTATAATTGAAATTGTGTAAACTTCATGTTAGGCTATACGTTAGGTTAGATTATATAAGAATAACAATTTAAAACCAAAACCCCCCCCAAAATATTTTTTTTGTGTACGCGCCTGATGTAGCTTCATCTATAATATACGCTAGTATAGGCCAAAACTGACTGTTATTACTTTTAGTCAGTGGTAATCCGTCGATACCTATGACAACTTGAATTTTGTTAATATTTGGTGAAGCATGTTTTAGAATTCCATTAGCTAAACCAAAATGATGATACATTCCAGGTTCAACAGTACGAATTTCTTTAGAAATATTAGATGGAATTTTCAATAATGTACGTGCATCAGATGGAAGATTCTTAATACTTTTAATACTATATTGGTTATTTTTTAAACCTTTCAATAACCCATTTACTGCATTGTGAAAAATGTTGAACTCTACTACCCAATTAGCTAAAAAATTCATTGATAGATGATGTTTGAGGTGACGAAGTTGATAAATCTGATATAGAACAAGACTCCACTGAAGTAATGTTTTCTAAGAAATCATCATAAACTTGAGAAATTAACAGAGAAACTGTGGCAGTATCAACTACAGAATCATTATTGTCAAATACAACATTACAATTTGAAAATGGAATATTTTGGTTTTTAAATATATTTATATTTTGTCCATCATTTAGTTCAACGTTTTGCCCTTCAGATAACATACAAGCATTTTCATCTAATTCATGGTTTGAATATATTTCCTCAAATAAATTAATTTCTTGTCTTGTTTTTCTTCTTTTTGTTCTACTACTTTTAATCATTATTTTTATTTTATATTTAGTTTATGACTAATCAAACACATAAAAAAAATAAAAATAAATCTTGAATATCTGTAACCCACTAAAAACAAATAATATTATTTAACTCTATATATAAATAGTTAACATATATGATTATTGTTTTTAGAAATATTATTTGCATAATTATCTTTTTTTTTATTTAAATGTATGTTATGTCATTGATTATATTATATTAAATACATAAATATAATAAGTAATAAGTTTTTAATAAGTGTAAGTTATATTTTTTTATATTTTAGTAGCCAAATTAACATAGGTATAGTGTATTATTTTACAGCAAATGTTGTTTTATAGAAAATTCAGTTTGAGTATTTATATCATTAGCACAACACCAATACCTATACATACATATATTTTGTATATAGTTTTAAGTTATATTAAAAAATGTCATTGTTAAGGTCCTACTGAATTTAGCAACTACAATTATTGTATCTACTTTTAATAATTGTTTTCTGTTAAAAAATATAATCCTTGCCAACTAGTAAGTTTCTAAATAGCCAGGTAAAATTAGTGATAAGGATAATACAAATTACACATACATATAGTTCAATTTTTTAAACAATATAAGGTACAAACTGACTTCTTTTAAAAAATACTCGATTAACATTATTGTTATAATTTAAGGAAGTACATACTGTAAATACTACCTATATCAGCTAAACTACAAACAATATAATTAGTAATTACAGTTAAACTTAACTACCTCCAGAAATTGTTCATTATTTAAATAGTTAATAATACAATTAAATCTAAATTATCATAATAATTTGTTGTTTACAATTATTACTATTTACTATAGAAAATATACAATGTGTGTGTAGGGAAGAAGTGATTTATTTTTTTAGTTATGGGCAATTTTAATTCTTAACCTAGGTATACGTGTATTACATATTTTCTGATATGTCTTCAAAACTATTCAACTTTTATTTATATATTTTTATATTATAACTTATGAGTTAAATTAATTGCTTATTATTTATCAAATAATAACATTAATACACAAGAAATTTACAATTTAAATTAAATAAAAGTGAATAAACATAAAACTATTAAGTCAATATAAAATGATAATATTAATCACGGTATATTATAATATACCGTGATATTAATAAACAATTTTCACAATTTTTTATTCAATAAAATTGTTTGTTAAGTTTGGTTTAATTTTTAATTTATGTATATTGTTTGATAGCACAATAAATACGCTTCAAAATAAAAATAAATGGGTAGGTACATAGGGAAGTTGAATAATTTTGAAGATGTATCAGTAAATGTGTGGTAAGTTATGATTTATTAAAGTGTCCACAGCTATTTTATTTTATTTTTTTAATACCCAACTTTTAGTGTGCTTTCATAATATGACGCCACACATTGAATATTATATATTATAAATAATTTATAGAATTGTAATAATTAGACGGATCGAGTGCTTGTAAACGACAAATATTATGTAGTATGTACCTATGTAATAGTGTTAAATAATAATAATTAAATACTTATGTTATACGAATAACGGAGTAAATTCAACGTATTGAAGTCTGAGAGCACAAATGGACAAAAGCTTACAACGACAAGAAGTCAAGAAATTAAATCGCTAAATCAGAATAACGGAGAAATCACTAGTGATGGGCATTATTGAATAATAACTATCGAATTATTCGATAGTCTTGCTAAATTAGTTATCTGAATAATCGATATCGATTATTCGATTTATTATTCGAATGAATAATCATTTATTATTCAATTATTATTTATTTTATTATTTTAAATATTTATTGAATCACCTTTATCACTATACTATATTATTATCAAAACAAAAACCCTCCGTCTAACTCCGTGTTAAAATTAGCCAAGTAAAAAAAAGAAGAAAAAAAATCAAAAAAAAAAAAATCATTGTATAACCAAAACATTTTTCGCTTCATGTAGAATTTATAAAAAAAAAAAATTTATATATTATTTATTTATTATTGAATAACTATTGTTAATCAGTAACTATTTTGTTATCACTTTATCAGTTTATTATTATTATTCTATCAATTCTAATATTCGAGTAAGAATTATTGAATATTTACTATTTGAATATTATTTATTTATTATTAAATATAAAATAATATTTAACAAGTAATTTTTGGTTGTCAGTTTCTCAGTTTCTCAGTTGCCACTTGTTATTTTCAATTTTGTTTGTTTACTATTAGGTACTATTTACTATATTAGTACAATAATAATAGTAATTATGTCGTGGCTTAAAAAAAATAGTTCTATGGTGTGGAAATATTTTGAGATGGATACAAATAACCAAAATGAAGCGCAGTGCTTAATTTGTAAAAGTACTTACAAAAGGTCAAATGGAACATCGAATTTGATGGAACATTTAAAAAGAAAACATATGGGCATTTTAGACCGTGATAATATGCTTCTACAAAGCCAGGAACAGGGGAGCATTGACGAGCCAGGTTAATTATATGCAATTTAATTTATAGAAATAAATAAATATACTATTATACTAGTGTAGGACATTTCTTACTAAATTAATTTGTATATTTTACAGGAACGTCTATAGGATCCCAACATTCCCAACCACAAAGTACTTCGTCCAACCTACCTGTCAGTTATTTTAGTACCAACAACAATTGTAATGAGCCTACAATGGCAACAACTGAATCTGAGCCACCTTTAAAGAAACAAAAACAACTTGTATTGTCAAATAGGTAAAACTCAATTAATGTTACTACATTTTATTATGACTAATGGTATAAATGTGTATTTTATTAGTATAAATCTTAAATGAGTTTATTTTTTAGTTTACAGCGTGGACTTTTCCAACTGGTTTGGATATATCAACCTCTAGAAGGTTTCAGAAACATGAGTTATGTTGTTTAGTTAAATACAACTTTAGGTTAAGTATACAAATAGGGTAAAAGTATATTACAACAAAAAATATCATATTTTAAATATTTTTATTTTGAAAAAATTATTAGCACCTAATGGCCAAATCAAATAACTGATATTTTAGTTATCAGAAAAAATATTAATTCAACTGGTTTGAATGATAGTTATTACTAGAGCAAGGATTTTCGTGCACTTAAAAATCATCATATTATATGCATTTAAAAATATGCAGTTAAATATTATGTCCTCAAAAAAATGTATAGCTCTAAAAATTATATATTTTCATTAACTATTTAAATTTAATAATTTTATATCATCTCTCTATAAGTTTTAACTAAATTTGATATCATTTTATAAAAATCATATTATTATATTCATATTAATATCAACGTTTTAAACTTTTTTTTTTTTTTATAGTAATAGAATAATTTTTAAATATACAGTTAAGATAAGGTTGAGAACTACTGATCTAGTTATTACTTATAAAACATAAGCAATAGTATTTTCTACTTTCTATACTTATAACTAGATAATTTTTATTTATAATAATATGTTATAATTACATTTTTACATCTGAACTATTTATTACTTAATAAGTGTTGTTCTAGATTTGGAGCACCATCAGAATTGCAAATTAAAGCATTTTATGAAGCGATTGTTAGGATGATAGCTGAGGACTTGCAACCCTTATCCATTGTGGAAAATGAAGGCTTTAGAAATATGGTTAAACTATTGGACTCTAGGTAAATATAAATGAATAAAATATTTTGTATTTCAATTGTAATACAATTAAAGAAAACTTTCATAAGTAAAACATTAAATAGATTAAATAGTTAGTAAAAACCATGAAGTAGATATGTACATACATTTTTTTTATTTATCTTATTTACTAAACATTATACATAATATACATAAACAATCAAAAAATACAAAAAATAATTTTAATAAATAAAACAACAAAACAAATATAAAAAGATTACAACTAATTTCAGGTATCAAATTCCTAGCAGAAGGGCACTTGGTCGAACTATAATACCTAGTATATATTCAAATGTTCGAAATAAGGTTCAGACTCTTTTAAATGATACCAGTTTTATAGCTCTTACTACTGATATTTGGACTTCAATTAACACCGATTCGTTTTTAACTATAACAGCTCATTTTTTTCCAAAAGGCCAAAGCCAACTGAAAATAGTTGTCCTTGGTACAAAAAAACTAGATCAGAGTCATACAGCAACTCATTTGGAAGAAATAATGACCAGTGAGTTAAATAGATGGGGAATATTAAATAAAGTAACGGCCATTGTTTCTGATAGTGGGGCTAATATCAAGTCGGCTATAAGATTAATGAACATACAGCATATTCCTTGTACTGCTCATAAACTTAATCTTGTAGTCCAAAAAGCCTTATACCTCAACGAAGACGATTCAGTTGGAGATGAATCAAATGAACTCGATTCAGTGAAAATTAAATTAATTTTAAAGAAATGTCGTGTTATTGTGGGTTTTTTTAAACGAAGTGAAGTGGGGAATAGGATTTTGGGGGAAAAACAAAGGCAACTAGGATTCACTCAGCTCTTGAAACTCAAACAAGATGTTCGTACACGATGGAACAGCACACTAATAATGTTGGAAAGATTAGTGAAATTAAAAGAGCCCCTCACAGTGATAATGATATCAGTTAAAGAGGTTCCTTCAAACCTTACACCTGAAGAATGGGTCATTATTGAAGATATAGTACCCCTATTGCGACCATTTAACAGCTTAACAATAGAGTTGTCTGCTGAATAGTATCCTACAATATCAAAAGTTGTACCATTATTACGAGGTAATTAATGATTTACTTTAAAAGTTAGATTTAATTTATACTGTATTCATTGTTTTATATTTAGGATTGCAAACTTCATTAAATTCTAAAATTTCAAAAACACCTCTTGGAAGATTTATAAAATCAAATTTAACATTACAAATAAATAGGCGTTTTGAAAGGATTGAAAAACAATCCCTAACTCCATATTTTTCTCGTGCCACTCTCTTAGACCCAAGATGCAAAAAAGCTGCTTTTGCAGTTGAGGAAAATGCTTCTGATGCCGAGAAAAGTATTGTTTCGGAAGTAGCAAGTATGACAAATAATACATTAAAAGATACTGGTAAATATTTAATTGATATGTAAATACTTAATAAATATAAGTGACCAATGACCATTACTGTTCTATTAAATTTTTCATTTACATCATACTTATTTTAATTTTAGAACGTGAAGTTCCTACAGACCAAATTGAGGAGGACTCTGAAAATCTTTGGAACTTTTTACAGAGTAGAGTTAGTAACGTGCAGGGTCAAACAACATCAACTAGCAGTGCTATGAGTTTGATGAGACAATATTTAAACATGCCTTATCAAAATTTAAATTGTAATGTGGCTGAATGGTGGCTTAACCATAAATCTGTATTGCATTCTCTGAGCGAAATTGCATTAAAGTATACCATGATTCCAGCGACATCTGTTCCTTCCGAAAGAATCTTCTCTAAAACAGGACAAATAATGAGTGCTAGAAGAAATAGACTATTGCCAGATAATCTAGACACTCTAATTGTTTTACATAAAAATATGTAGTTTTTAATTTTTCTTTAAACTTTTAAAAATATAACTATCCATAAAATTATTAAAATAAAAATTATAATTTAATAAAATATTTTAAATTGATATATTTTTTGTATTATTATTTTCAGATTTCCAACTGGTTTGGAGATACATTAACTGAATATACTCTGGAGATATGCGTTATACAATTCAATTCAAAGAAACTTCATATTTTATTAAATCAAGGCTTGGCAAGTTAACTTTAAGTTAAAAGTTACCTCTTTTTTTTTTAAACTCACAAAAGTTACAAGTTAATTAGAAAATAAAAGTAACTTAACTTAGTTAAAAGTAACTTAACTTTAACTTATTAACTCGTTAATGCCCAGCCTTGTATTAAATAACAAAATGGTTTATGAAATCATACTTTGTTTGATTATTAATCTGTTGTTTTTCAGGAAATTTAACAAAACAAGATAATAAAATAACAAGATATTAACAGTATACAAAACAAAATTACTATATTACATTATAAGTTATAACACAATTTCTTAAATGGAACAAAATAATAAATTAATAGTAAATAAACAAAATTATTATAGTTTTTTAATTACCCTACCCCTTTTTGTTTTAGTCTTAGTATTATTGCTCACCATCCTCATTAATTGACTTAGGCCAACCACATTTCTGTTTCGGAGGGTACCTGCATAGAGTGAATCGGGCTGCCGACAGCTACTGTTTCTACTGCATGGACCCTGAAGATACAGCCGAGCACACCCTGTTCGCTTGTCCGAGGTGGGAGGACGACCGCTGTCGTATGACTGCAATTCTGCGGAGACCACCGGTTGCTGAAGACATGGAGGAAATTCTGTGTGGCCCCCGAACAGAGCTTCTACCTGACGACACAGCACAAAGGTCCAGACTGCTCGCTCAAGCTCTGGTAACTCGGCTTGAGCTCATAGCCATGATTGAGTCAATCCTCCCCACACAGCATAGATATATTTAATAAAAGCCTATTAAATATTAAATATTAAATATTGAATTAAGAAATATTAAATCAACATTTATAAATCTTTGAATAAATGTTTATTAAAGCTTAATTAAAGTTTAAATTTCATTGTTTGAACCCTTTTGTAATGTTTAACTAACTTTAAAAACTAAACTTTATTTAAAATTGCTTTGTAATACCTCAACAATATTATATTTTAATATTGCATTAAACTTAGATCTTAAAGATATGTATCATTTATTGTATAGAAAATACAATATTATATTATTATAAATACATAATACTCACAAGTACCTTAGAAGGGGTTTTATGGGGTGCAACCCCCCTCTAAAATTTGTCTCATATTATGCACTTGGAAATTATTTTTTTCATAGTTATTATTAAAATACACTATTTATTAAGATTTGTATAACCCCCCCCCCATAATGAACACTAATACATTATAATATTAAATAAATATTTTACAAAAAAAAATTGAAGAGTTGGATTTAGGAATATAAAATTGTATTACTTTGATGTATGAACAATTTATTATATATTAATTATATATACTCATGAATATAATAAAATATAATAATATGAAAAGAAAAAACTGTAACTTATGGTATTTGTATAGCCAATATAAAATTATAAGATTAATGAGAAAAAAAGTTATTACAAGAAATACTGATAAACAACTAATTATATATTTTCAATTATTTTGTCATTTAATCTTTTTACACTAAACGGAGCTTGTGCTAAATGGTATTTTAATCGTTCCTCCATTTCATTTTGGTCGACGTTCTTTACTTTGTTTTGATTTTTAACTGCATCTATAAGCAATTACAAATATCTGTAATTTAAGTTATAAATAAAGGTTAGAATCTAGATCTGCTACCTCATCAGTAGTGGTGTTGCATTAATAGATTTTAATTGTAAGTTCAAATTATATTATATATTAATAATTAGATACCTCAAACGGTATTATTCTTACCAAAAATTACTGAACATAAATTTAATTTACAAAACTTCTGTTTTCCCTTTTTGCCAGTAAATGAAAAATTGGATAGTAAGACATCAGTAAATAATTTATAAACTATTCTTTTTATAATAGCTTTAACAGAATTTCCTCCCAAATGTGACAAATCATTTACCTAAAATAAATATTTCATTGTTTATTTTTATGTATAAAAAATTTAAATTAATTATTTGCATACCAAATAGTCACGCATATCTTTATCTCTTATTTTTTTCTTCAATAACTTCAAGATATTCAAGATCGTTTATTGGCCAGTTGAAGTCGTCTAAGAATTCATTGTTAGATGAACACTTAATGTTGTTTTTTAACATTGATGTACTATCTAATTTAGATAGAATTTCTTTTTATTGCATACTTAGATGTTTAATGTCAGTTTGAATATATACTATATTTCTTAATATAGACTTTAATATTTTTTGAGTACCTATAACAAGTTTGAAGTTTAAACTAATACAGTTTTAATTGCTAGTAGGTATTGATATACCTATTATGCTATAAACTAACCATTATCAACTGATGAATTACTACAGTTTCGAGAACCACTGTCAATTATTGTTTGTAATAGTGTAGTACAACCTATAAAACAATTGAAAAAAATCACTAAATATCACTATAGAAAATCAGATATTTTTGTATGTAAAAAAGTTAACTAATATATATAACCACAGGCTTAGTAGATCTTATAAGGCCGTGAATATAACTTATTATAATAAGTAACACATATATTAACAACTTTAAAAATATTAAGTTTGCCTCCAAAAGTATAACCTATGTAAGCATCAGAAAATGATTTTACATTAATTTTTATATTATCTTTTATAGCAATTTTAAATTCCGGTTTTATGCAGTCTTCGGGCAATGGTCCACCACTATATATCTTTAAATATTTTATATTGATACTAGACCTAGACCTTGTATTCAATTCATACTCGCTAAACATTTGAAATTCATGGTATCGTTTTACAACCTGTTCCAATGGTTTCTCATGTTTTCGTATCATTTTTTTTAGAGTTTTCATATAGTTTTCAAATGGAAAACATGAGCAACTATCGAGGGCACCAAACTTTTTATAGTCATCAACAATGTGTAATAAGTTGTGTACATTAAGTGATATAAATTCTTTACCATAAATTTCACAAAATTTGTCGACAAAATATTTTAATATTTTTTCAACAAAATTAACAAGGTCTGTGCTTACATTTGGTGCTAAAAGAATTCGAAAACTAACATGTAAACATAGAAAATGTAAGTAATATTCATTATTTAAAATGGTTTGTAAGACAACTGGGCCTGTATAAAGTAGAAATTGACGAAATTCAGTTGCCTTCCACCTAGCAACTTCATTCAGCCCCCGAGGAACTCTAGAAAAGTCACTACATACTGAAAGTCTGAAAGCTAAAAGTTCTTTAGTAATATCGTTGACTTTTTTACTCTGCAATCTAACCGAAACAGGAGCATTTTTAATGCATCCAAGCCACAACAAAATTAATTTTTTTGTAACTCCTAAGCAAACTAGATGCATGTAGTCAATGCTAATACTATTTACTATATCTATACCAGGTATTTCAGTTATAATAGAAACTTCATCAGTCATATGAAATTCTTCATCAGTTCTATTTAAAAAATCTATGTGAGTTCTCTTAGTAATACAATCTGTACTGGGAAAACAGACTCTATGTTCAAAATAAAAACCACTTATTAAACACCTAGTACAGGAATAATAACCAGTATGTCCTTTAGTTTTTTAAGGTGAAACTCTTTGCAGGTAAATCACAACATATAGCATCTATAATTACTTGTTTTATACCAAATGCTGTTTGAAACCCTGTTTGATATAATTGTTTTGTTTCGTTCACAAATTCTAACAAAAAAGGATTGCAGTTTAGAGGCTTATCTTTACCCCAGTACAACCCAACTAAAAAAAACGTGAGGTTTATAAACAGGATGACGAACATATCCAAGTATTGGCCAAAAACAGCTAGATGAACTTTTGGTCAAGGGCAGACCATCAATCCCTATAACTATTTTGATTTTATCTTCAACAAAATATTCATGGTCAGAGTTAGAAATACTCTTCAAACTATTATGTATTGAGAAATAATAAAAACTACCGGGTGTCACTGTCTGTATTTGTAAAGGTTGGACCGATGATTTAGTTTTTAATATAGTTCTGGCATCTACAGGAAAATAATTATGACACTTATGTATTTTTAAAACCTTCAATAATGCACTCAAAGCAACTTGAGAAATATTATAAGATACAGCCCATTTAGCCAAATTATTTAAAATTGATGAGTCTGTTTCATTATCTATGGAGTGATATTCATTTGGATATTCATTAGTATTATTTATTTTATCCTCATCTTCAATATCAGAATTGGACGAAAAACTAATTGCATCATATTCATCATTACATATATTATTTATCGTACCATCAAGGTGGGGTAAATTATGAATTAGATTTGGTACTAGCAAAGAGTTTGATTCGGAATTTAGATCTAAACTGGCACTATAACTAGATACATTTGGTTGATCAATACTTTCTAGTTCATCACTATGAATACTTTCATTATCCAGTTCTATCAATTCTAATTCTTCTAAATACCTTCTGCGCTTAGTAGATTTGCTAATGGTCGAATATGACATAATGAAGTATAGAATATACTTTTAAAAGAATACAATTAGAAGTTCTAATGCAATGAATTTCAAATAAAACTATAAAAGTAATAGTGAATTGGAACATAGAACACAGAGTTCAATACCTAACAATCTGCAATTAGACTTAATAAAATATAGGCATAGCAGTTATCCAAAACATTTTTAAATATAATACAAAACTGATAAAAGAGGTAATTATTATATACTACCATGTTTAACATTAGATACCTACATAACATTGTAATTTAAAGTCTATAATTCAAGAACAACTAAAAATGCATAGGTACCTATTAAGTACCAACAGTATAATATATTTAAAAATCAAAATATTATAGGTTATTGGCGGGTATAAAGAAATAAGCTTTTACCAAAAATCAAAATACCTACATGAGTATTATAGGTACTGAGTGTATACATTATATTATAGAAGTATAATAGGTGCTTATTACTTAATAACTGTAACTTACCGTATTTTCGATGATATTATAATTCCACAAAAAATAAAATAACGCACTGAACGCAGCATGTAATCACAACTCTGAACCATAGATGAAAGATTAATTGCTCTGAACTCACAAATCACAACGACGACACGACCGCGACGGAGCGACGTAGTGAAATGAAAAAAAAACCGTTTAAGTGTTAAATGTCGATAACGCGCGCGATGTCCATTACTCTATTACACATTTACACGCGAATAGCATACGCATACGTGCACACAGACACGACAACTATAATAATAGACACGAGTGGCGAGTGCACGAACAACTTCAGAATAACCAACATTTACTTAAATTTAAATTTAAAATAATCATTGGTCGAACATCATTATGTTTTCTTTTTCCTTATTATTATATATTGGAATAATAGCTATTTCTATAACACTGGGTTCATAATTTCATATTATTTCGAGGAAAGACCAATAATAATAACTAAACACATATATATAAATATATAATGGTTTCGATTGTTTCGTATCGTTGAAGTTTATCTATACCGATTATACCGGATGATCTTATCGATAAAATTATTTACCACAATAATATAATTATATATTATATAGTATGCAATATAGTAGTAATGCACTAATGCCCAAAGTATAATATCAGACAAATACCCTGTTAAATTTATAATAATATAAAATATAAAATATTATATAAGCTGATTACACATTAGGCGATTCGAATCCGCGTTTTAAAAACGTCGGAATTATAAATATAATATCGCTTAAAATATTAAACGTGCAGTTTTATTTGGGTTGTATTCACACCAAGGTGTACTACCATCTTGATTCACACATAAGACATTAAGATATGAATGAGACGCGCTTTTGGTAGCGTCTAGTACTCTGGTCGCGTTCAGTCGCGCTGAATCGCACATGATGGTTAATTTTGAGCGTTATGTTGCGATTTTCAGCTAGAATTAAACAATATTTTCCCAATGTAATTCCGATGCATTTTCAAGCTAAGACACGGACGAATTACAAACGTTTTTAAACCTCGGACGCTCACGTCCAAGTGAAACGGCCGGCCTTAATGTATACCGCCTATAATTTATGTCCTACGCGTAAACTTTAGATTCAACCAATAATTCATAAATCATAATAATTAAGTTATTTTTATTATACTTTAATTCCTTATAACTCTAAGTTATAACCATACTGGCTGTATGTCACTATTTACTATTTAGTATATTTATTAAAACTATGAAAACTGCAGGGATTTATATACAAAATTATTATATTATAATAACAATATAATAATGTAATAGATACGCAATATTTTCTCCGCTCATCGGTCTATAGTTTTAATAAATAAAGTAAACACGACAAATATACCTGTACAATAACATATAGAGCAGAATATATAATGCGCAGCAAGACTATTATTTAGTCATACGCAATTCTGAATATATAATATAATATGTGCACATATGTTTGACAGGACGCTTCCTATAAGTTCTTTCACTAAAAAACACACTTTGAAAAAAAATTACCACAAAATTACCTACTCACATAAAAAATATAATTAGTATATATAATATAAATTGGGTTTTGTTATTTATTAAATAATATATTTTAAAAATTAAATCAAGATTAATTTTTAACATTGAATAATAATTGTGTTTGTTAAATATTTAGTTTAATTAATTGATAAAATATTATTATTTAACGATAATTCAATATTAATTATTCTATATTTTTTTAAATGCTTTTAAATATTTATATTTAAATATGTTTACTTTAATATTTATTAAAAATTCAATAAATTTTAAAATTTAAATATTTAAAATTTAATTTAAAACAAATATTTATTCAATCAGTTTCATTGAAAAATGCTGTGTGGGTCTCTACTAAAGAAGAGGATGAGAGGGAATATCAGAGAAACGCCTAACTGGCATTCCGAGCAGCCGGAACCACGATGATGAGCGGTGAAATGCCCCGAAACTCGCTATCTAGCGAATCGTCGGAGGTGTCACCGACCACGCTCTTCATCCACCACCTGCGACACCACGGTAGGGGACGACGATCACGGCTTCGTTCAGAACGCGATGTCAAGGGCGGCTGAATAAGATCGGCCCGCCAAGACGATGACAGCATCTCAACAGTCGATAGCCAATTCATAATGCCATGTCAATTATTATTACTTCGATGTTATTTTAACTTATAGTATTGCATATAACTTACACTGTTACTATTATTATTATTCTTATTTTAATATTACTCTATGTTATATAACTTATAGTTTGTAAATAACTTCCACTGTACTATATTATTATTATATTTTTTATTAATAAACGATGGCGGCCGGGAGGAAGTAATGCGAAAGCAGTCCCCTCCCGGTCGTCGGTTCAACACGCAAAAAAAAAAAAAAAAAAAGGCCAACCACATTTAGAATATTCTAGGACTTTTCCTAGCACCTCATAATTTTGCATTTTTAGTATAATATGCGAAAAGCGAAATAGCAAAATGTCGGACTCGGAGATACGAACTACAATGGTCTACACTCGACGAGAACGAAAACGGAAGAATGAACAGCCAGATGAACTTACTGAAAGATGGCTTACTGCCGAATTTTCTGATCCGATATATATTATATTCTTTTCTCTATGGTGTATCGATATTTTGCTATCTCTACACATTAGGTTAGTCGACTTAGGTTGTGTATCGATATGAAAAAAATTATCGATATAACGTCCTTACACCGATTATTCGATAGTTTTGATTATTCGGTCCTGCTAAATATTATTCGAATAATTATTCGATAGTTTTGATTATTCAGTCATGCAAAATATTATTCGAATAATTATTCGATAGTTTTGATTATTCAGTCATGCAAAATATTATTCGAATAATTATTCGATAGTCTATATAAATAATCGAATAATAATCGATAGTACAAATTATTCAGTACCGCCCATCACTAGAAATCACTAAATCAGTAAATCTTTAATCTGCTGCTATTGGACATTACCGTTCTCTTCTACTTGCCGCTAACCGTATCTCGTACGTTGTAGACGTTTCAAACATAATTACACAAATAACTATTAATAAATAATAATCGCGGTTTTCGTAAACACAACAAAAATAAAAACAACAAGCGAAGCGTTCTGCGAACATTGGGAATCATGGGGATTTTTCCAAAACATACTACTAGCTTAATAATTTATATATAAATATCACTTATTATTATTGTGATAGTAATATAATTAATTTATACACAACTACAATAGAGTATCACACGACACACGGCGATAATAGTTATAAATAATATATATTAAAATATTATTGTCATATTATAACGATGTTATTAACGAAACAACAAGACATGTATTAGTAATAAATAATAAAATAATTATAAAACTGAAATATTATATTGACTGTTCGAGATTCGACCATTGTATTTACGTAAACATCTACATAAATAGCTATTTTATTATTGTCGTCGACAAGTTATTTTCTGGGTAGAAAAACATTATTATTTCGCTGAAAATAGTCTACCGTAGCCGGCGTAGTAATCGTAATATCATAAATAATATTGTAATAAAATTCATATAAATTGTATTGTACTATTATAAATTATAATATTTAGTTTTAATAAAAACATACTAGACACTGCCACTAGCTAATGATCAATAAGATTTGTATTAATAATTTTGGTCACTGTGTCTGTAGTAGTGTAGTGTTATTATTGCAATAATATCTCCCCAAGATCAAAAGAAATACAACAAAATTGTTATCATTAAAACTATATTATTAATAATATTGTAAATATTATGGTCAGAGTCGTGCCGTTATACAAATATTCGCCCTCCTCCATTAACTGACATGTCTAACCTAACTTTTTGGCGCCCCTTAAAATTTGCGCCCGGGGTACAAGTCCCCTTGGCCCCCCTACAGGCTACAGCACGGCTCTGATTATGGTATGTTTGTATTATTATATGTATATTCAATATTCAACATTAATTTATATTTTTAATTTTACATTATTAATCTGTTTTCAGAAAATTTCAATTAAAATAATATAAATTTAACCAAATGGAAATATATAGAAAATATTCTCCAAATAATGTTACTTTACGTTGATAACTAAATATTATTTTAATATTATGACATAGTTAAATATTGAATATTACAAAAGAAACTTAATCGTAATATTAAGAAAATGTTTAAAAAATAATATTATAATTTTAAACTCTATAAAACATTATATAAAGGTAAAAATGATAATATTTGAAATGTAATCTAGATTTAATATTATTGAAATATCAATGTTATGAATATGTTATCTGGGATATTGTAGTAGTATGTATTTGTATGTTCACAGCACTTTTGGGCAGGGAGATTTTAAAAGTTTAAGGGGGAATATCCCCCTTGACCTCATTTTCGTCTCCGTGTAACACAAAAACAGTTTATTTATATTGGTTACACTATAAATTTAATCTTGTGCTCAATTTTTTTTCGTCTAACTCAAAAACAGTTTATTGGTCACACCACTACAATTTTAAATTTAAAGTTTTTTCAAACTTTAAAATTAATAATCTAATCTAGTTTAGTTTAGTTAGTGTTAAACCATCATTCGATCAAGACCTATTGATTATTAAAAAGTTCTTTATTTTTACAAAAAATGAATTTTCAACATTTTAGCAACAATTTTTGTTCACTAGTTTCTTTAGTACGAAATAATGCATATCCTAAATACCCAGAATATACAACATTTTCTTCAAGATTGAAAACATTCAACTTATTCCCGTTAACTTCATCTCAAGATAAATACTCATTAGCTGAAAGCGGTTTTAAATATTCAGGGAAAAAAGATATTGTCGAATGTTTTTGCTGTGGACTCATCTTACATAATTGGGAAAAAGATGATATTCCATGGATTGAACACACAAGATGGAATCCAAAGTGTATATACGTATTATTATCAAAAGGAAATCAGTTTGTTGAAAATATAATAAATAAGTACGGAAAGATTAACGATGTATGTCAATGTGATTGTGAATTTAAGACATATGATACTGTAATTTAATATTTTTTTCTATTAATATATTTTTTTTCTGTTTTTATAAGAAACAATTTAAATGTGTTAATATTTATCTTAATATTTCGTGAACGTATAGTCTAGTGGGATAACGCGTTTAATTTAAATTAAATTTGTTAAGATTAATTTTCAGGTTCAATGGTATACGTAACCCAGATAGCAAGATTTTATTTATTTGATGTAAAAAAGATATTATATATTTTTAATGTTTTGATCATATAAACGTTTGTATTTGATTGGATATTGATCGGGAAAATGTTATTCAAACGTTCATTTGTTATCATTTGGCCACAGAATTCTTGTTATATTAACATTTTGATCATATTGATAATATAAGATTATATTTAAAATATAAATCAAATTAAATTGACCTAATATTTTTAAAATGTTTTATTTTAACTCTTAATTGATAATATTTTTTATTATTTTATTGATGTCTTAACAGAATATCAAATAATCATTACAATCATATAATTGAATTTTAATTTATTTAAATAAAATAATATTCAACAACATTATGCATATTTAATTTTTTAATTTGCAATATGACCAAATAGTTATTAATAAAATCTTAAAATTAAAATGTAAACAAATATGATAAACAAATTGTAATGAAATGAAAAATATCTGAAGAACAATATTATTATAACAATTTATCAAATTCATATTATTGATTAAATCAGAATTAACATTTATGTAGAATACAAAGGGTTATAAATTATAATGATCTTCTTAGAAATAAAATATGACATTATTAATAAAAATTAGTAAATATATATGATAAAATAATAACTTCATAAGTCCATCAAAAAACTATTAAAAAAAAAAAAAAAATCATAATAATCTTATTAGAGAAAAAATATAACATTTTTAAAATTTATAATAAATACATATTATAATATTATAGTAATATATATAGTTTCATAATACAAATTAGTTTATGAAATATAATACAAAATTAAATTGAGGAATTATTGATATTCTGTAAAAAAGGGCTTCTTATTAGAATCCCTGAACTTGGCCCCCGAAATGAAAGTTCTCAATGGTGTTTCAACATCAATTGCATCAAATTTACTAAATTATATGTTAAAATAAACACCAATTACCAAATTACTGTAATTTATAAAATAGATCAAATTTATGATTCGAATAAGAACTTACCAAATATCACAGAACATATTGACAATGTGTGAAACACCTTCTTCTTTTTAAAACCTTTGTAGCTATACTTTTCAAGTAAATTATCTTTGAAAATATACCTCATTATTGAACGTATAGTACTTTGCAAAGAATTACGAGAGAATCGTGTAAGCTCTGAAATCTACAAAGACTTACAGTTACATACAATATAATATTGAAAATCAAATTTTATACATATTTAATAATTTTGAAAATGATATAATATCCAATTACAATTATTAGGATTATTCAAATTATAGTGATATATAATATCAACAAGAGTTAGGTATAACCGTATAACTACACTTAAGTAGTTATAATAATTATTATAATTTAATCAAAAAATAAATTTAAATATCATGACTTCAATGTTTTTGTAAATGACATAAGTTTTATCACTTAATATTATACATAATTTCATTTAATAATAATTTATTATTTTTATCAATATTGTTTATATTTTAAATTAACTGCCACATTTTTATTTTCCAAAATTAATCCCTTGGATATTTTTTTAATTCTATTAATATTTACTTATTTCTATAATAAGCTAAATAAGCGATGCAATTGAGATAAATAAATAAAAATATTATTATGAGATATATTTTTTTTTTTTAATATTTGAAATGTAATACTCATAAAAATTGCTAGACAAATGTTCAACAACATATATGTCTAATTCACCAGACTCTATGGGTTTAACAAATAATTGATGTTTTTTTTTTCAAATTGTTTACAAATTAAAACAATATCTTCTGAATTTTCTTTTTGAATAATGTTAATTATTTTTACTATGATCTTTTCATGAGTTATAAAATATGAATCAGCTTCAATATGAGTTTTGAGGATCATGTTTTTAAATATTATAGAAGTAAACTGTTTTCCTATATTTAGTAATGTAGGTCCACGATTATGAAGTCCAGCTAAAAAAGGATGCTTTTTGCTAATAATTTGAGATTTTAATGAACACACTTCACTATATCTTTTAATAATTTGCTCAAGAGGCTTATGTGGCTTTCTCAACATTTTTTTCAAATATCCCATATAATTTTCGAATGGAAATGCTGAACATTGATCTAGTGGCCCGAATTCCTTAAAGTCATCACATAAATGTAATAGACCGTGAATATTATGTGATATAAAATGACGACCATAGATCGTTTCAAAATCTTTGACAAAACTATTCAACAATCTCCTTGCAACTTCAATATATTTAAAATAATCTGGGCTTAATAATATTATCATAGATATATTTAATTTAAAGAAATGATTCCAATGTAAATCTTTTAAAGATGTTTTAGTGACAATTGTACCCACATGGAGTAAAAATACTCGAAATTCGGTGGCTTTCCATCTATTAACATCCTCAAGTTTTCTTTGTTTTCTTGCAAACTCACAAGGCATGTTTTTTTTAATGTTTAGAATAAAATTGGATATTTCTTTTATTTTCCAATATATTTTCCATAATAGAGAATTCCAACAGGTCCTTTAATCCACAATAAAATTAGTTTACGAACGATTCCAAGGCATACTAAGTGCATGTAATCAAGAGAAAATCCAGTGATAATATTAAAGTTAGACAAATTTGCTATGATGGAGATATTTCCAACATGATGTTCTTCCTGAGTTTGCATTATATAATTTCTATGAGTTCTTTTGAGGGGGGCAATTTGTAGAAGAAGTGTATGGAAAACAAATTCTATTAGACATATATTCTTCTTCGTGTTCACATCTAGAGCAAGAATAAAATCCAGAATGCCCTTTAATTTTTAAGATGAACGACTTGGCCGGAGCATCACAAGAAAAAGCATTTATAGAAAATGTATAAAATGTATTATTAATGCAAATACCATTTTCAATTAATTCTTTTGCTTCTTCAACAAATTCTTTTAAGAAATCGTTACTATCAATAGGCTTTTCTTTACCACAATAAATTCCAATAGGAAACACTTTATTGCTATTAGGGCGAATATATGCTAGGATTGGCTAAAATTGATCTGGGCTACTTTTAAAAAATTGGCAAGCCATCAATACCCACAACAAGCAGAACAATTTTATTTTTACCTAAATTACTTGTAATATTCTGTTTCACTCCATTTAATATACCAAAATGATAATATGTCCCTGGCTCCACAGTTCGATAATTTGAAATAGATATTTGTTTTGTATTTAAAACAGTTCTTGAATCTTTTGGTAAAGTTTCAAAACATTTATGCTGTTTAAGTATTGTTAATAATCTGTTAAGTGCATTTTGAGGTATGTTATATGAAACAGCCCATTCAGAAATTAATGACCTAAATAATGATACTTGATCAAAAATATCATTCCAATTAGTTAGGTCATCATCATCACACGAATCATCTTCCTCAGAAGATGATGTTAATGATAATGAATGTACTAATTGAGGTATAAGTTCACTATCTTCTACATCATTAGTAATGTGATTGTTTGTCATTAATTGTTGGTTGAAGTCAATATTTTCAATAGGTTTTATTATGGGAGGTTCAATAAAGATAGGTAAAGTTGATGCAATATTATTTGAAATTTCAACAAACTCTTCCACTTCTTCTTGAACTCTCCTTCTTTTGGACCGGCTACTAAAATTACTTGTTTTTTTTTTTCTGTATGACATTCTAAATTATAAGGAAAGATAAGTTTCATACTTACAGAACTTTTTTAAACATAACATAATGAGTGATACAAAAATAACAATTACAATATAGGTTACCAAATAAACACAAAATAAATAACTATACACAGATATATTATGTAATTTAACTAAAAACTACTCATTACTTTATATAAACAAAGGTAATATAATATGTATATATAAATATATACAGTTTTCTACAAAGATATACCATTAATTATAACAAACAACGAGTATAGATAAACAATTAAATTTGTCATTTGCTAATTTATCTAAGCTAAAATATATTTATGTATGTCTTTAGTGATTAAACTAATTATCTATTAATATTCTTATAAAAAATAAATGTATATCTAGGTACTAGATCTTATTTTATATGAAAAAAAAAATATTCTTAAAAATAAATGTATTTTAGTTTTCACTAACTTAACATTTTAAATTCCATAATAGGTACATGAAAACTTAAATAAATACAAAGTTGTTATTTTAACCATGCGACACTTTTTCATACTAATAAATAATTAATATTATTCTATATTTTACATTGTTTATTTGAACATATATATGTGTATAGATTTTTAATAAATAATATAATATATTATATATTTATAATATACTTTTCAATAATATAAAATATTTAGAAAATTTAGTTGCAAATATAGAAGTGTGCTTGATTTTGGTGAGTATTTTCAAATACTGAATTGATCTACTAAATAATTTAAATTTAATATTATTAACTAGTGCCCTATGTAGGCTTTTATATTGATATTATTATATGTAAGCAAGTTATGGCCATAACTAAATATAAAATAGGTAATAATCAGTGATGTAGTCCTAAAAATTTTAATGGGTACACGCCTGAATCATTGTAAAATAAAAAGTGGGGGGGAGTAGCCCCCCACACACCCTAAATAGTACTCGTCCATGTTATCTACTAGTGATTATAACATACTTGGTGAACAAAACCACCATTTTCATTTATAAATAGCATATTAAACCATCGACCAACATTAAATTATGGTAGACAAAATACTCAGGGTAGATAGCATATTGAACAAGTACTCAATATTTTGTCTATAGTATAATATACAATAATACCTACTACAGAATGATTGATAATTAAACTCATGATCCATAAATAATGTTTAAAAATAAAATACTTGATAAAATTAAAAACTGTATAATTTAACACAAAATATAAATTATTAACATATTATTATGAAACATTTTTAATACATTTTACATAGTTAAAGTAATTGCCATAGTTTATATTTTGGGTCTTCAGTTGCAGTGCTGGTATTAACTTTTCTTGATTTGTTGTCATCAGCATCTCTATGGGAGGTTAACCAACTTTCGACATAATCTTTAGGATTCCATCTTTGTAAAGGTGGACCATTAATATTTATGAACATTGAATTAGAAATGTTGTTTATTAACAATCTTGAACGAAGATCTGTACATATATTGTTCATAACACTAAATCCACGTTCGCACTCAGCTGTTGAGCATGGAAATGTCTTGATTAAAATATTTATGTCATTAAGTTCTTCAATTAAAGTTATATCATTATTATCATTGTCATCAATATAGATTCGCATTCCTTTTAATGTCTTTACTTTATTAATACAAAATCTGTCACAAATACGTTGTATTTCTTTTTCACCAAAGCGTATCTCAACTTCAGAAGGCCATAATTTTTTATCAAATATTTGAAAGTCTTCAAGTATAATTTTTTCTTCACCTTCATTTGGTATAAGTCTCATATTTAAATTATTTACTACACTTGTTATAAACTGGTTCTTATTTATACAAGTTATCTTTTCATTGTTAGATAAAACAACAGTTTTAAATATCATTTTTTTCTTTTGCTTTAACAGCTTCTGAAAAAATAATTACCATTCATAGTTTTCAATGACTCAATAACTCTAATTGTTCTTCTTATTAGTACATCAGCCTGCAATAGAGACAGATCTTGTTTTTTGTAAGTCAAGTGATAGTTGTGATATCTCAAATAAAACATCACACATTAAGGCTAAATCTAACAAGAATTGTATACTTCCCAAACGCTTACTAAGCCCATTGTATTTAGACTTAATTTTACCATCACGAAATTTATCTTGAGAAGCTTGAATAAGATGATTATATAATGCTGGATATATTTTCCAAATTATACTAATTGTTCTAAAACTACTTGCTACCCAGCGAACGTCAAGAACTTTTCCAATTTTTAAAAAAATTTCATTTAAACTTGTACAGTGTTCTTTTAATTCAATTTGGTTTTTTGGAGATCTGCTGTATAAGGAATATAAAGAATCTAAAAAATGCTTAAAATGATTGGTAGCAGTTATGTCCTTTAATGTATCACCAACTGCTAACTCTAATCGATGATTAAGACAATGCCAACTAAAAATTAAGGGATACTTTTCTTTCAAGCGCACAGCCACTCCATTTCTTTTTCCAAGGAGAACACTAGCTCCGTCTGTTACAAATGATACCCAATGTTCTACCAAAAAATTTTCTGTGAATCCAGAAGCATAAAGACATTCTATTAATTGACTAACAATACTAGAAGCGGTTTGACTTTTTAATTCTACCAAATCCAAAAATATAAAAATAGGTTCCGAGTTTAATATTGATGCTTTAACATAAACCACCATACCTGATAAAGAACTTACAGTAGTGGATTCATCTATAAGAATAGAAATTTTAGATGCAGTTGCCATAATATTTTGAACTATTTTAGTTTTCATTTTATCTGCAATATGTGAAATAATCTTTGTACTAGAGTACCTAGAATGCAATGTAGTACCAAGGTTAAGTCCATTGAGATGCTGTAATTCAATTAACTTTGAGTGGTCATCATAAGGTCTATTATACTTGGCAATATAGTAAGCTGTACGAAAAATTTTTTGTGTTGTTTCATAGAAATTAGATTGGCCAATTTGAAAAGCTTTACTTAATAAGTTAGAAGATTTTTGTTGCGAAATTTTTTCAGTTTCTATATGTGCTTTAGACTTTTTATGTTTTAAAATTTTGTGCCGTAAATTAGTCAATCTGGTTGATTTAACTGTATTTGAACCACCATCAATCTTTGTTAAGCACCATTCATTTGATATTTCAACACCTTTACTTTTAAATGTTTTTTAATGTATCTACTGACTTACAATATTCACAACCAATTTTTCCATCACTGCATATAAGCCAAGGATATTTATTCTTTTTTTCAACCCATTGATCATAAGACCAATCTGATGGCCAAGGTACTGAACTTTTAGTAATGCAGTTAATAATGTCACACATCTGAAAAAATAAATACATTGGGTATTGATATGATAAATTTAGAACTAGTTATATAACTATATAACAATATACTATTTTATGCAAAAAATTAATATTAATTAAAAACTTAACTTTTTGAATAATTGAAATATTTCAATTATCTTAAATTTTATTATTTGATATTTTCTACTTAATTTTAACTCATTTTATTGAATTCTTATTTAACATTTGATCATTGTAATTTTTAGTATTAAAAAAATTAGGTAATATAGATAATTTAGATATTCTAGAATTATAATGATGGATAAAATATATAAACATAAATTAATGCACAGGTCGCATAAAAATAATAAATTAAACTACCTATTGTTACTTTACAAAAGTATTATTACTTTATACTTGATTTAAGTTTTGATCATCTTCTGAAATCAATGGATGGGTTGATTTATTATTCTATATTAATTAAACAATTAAAGTTTTGATTAAAGTGTTTTAAAGTAATTTGGTGAAACTTACCATTTTAGATTTCTTCTTTGCCACTGGTGACGGATCATCTTCATCATCTGAATTTTTATTAGTCTTCACAATATTTGGTTTGACTAAACTAATTTCAATAATTTGACTAACTTTAGTCTAAACATAAGAAACTGTATTATTAAATTTGAAAAAAAAAATTTGTAAATATAATATACATGATATCTACATCTATCACATTTTTAAGGCCTCGACATTTCTAAATTAGACTATGTCCAGTGGACATAAGATAATAGCGACTTACCTGCGTAAAAAAAACATGATGCTACCAATAAATAATAAAAATTGTCTTACCTTGGTCGTTTTTGTGAGAAATTTCTCCATATTAACTAAACAAGAACACAAGAAAACGAGACACGACTATACAAAAATTCGATGTATAACATGCAAGATAATATTATATTTTATATAAATGTACGTGTATACTGTTTAATATTATCTTTGCTAATAAAGTAGTAACAGTTTTAAAATAACATAACTTACTATAATAATACTAATGTGAAAAAGTACTAGGGACAGAAGGTTTATATAGAATTATTGTAATAAATACTTGGAACAATAACTGATAACTAGGCAAAACAACAATATTGTGAACGTTAACAAATGGTTTAAAAATAGATTTGTGTACAAGACTCTGTACAACATGATTTAAGATAGTAATACTATAGCCATGGTACAAGTAAACCACGGACTTTTATGATCTTTTCTTAGTCCGTGAAATAAACAAATTACGCTTATCTTTTTTTACTTATTAAATATCAAAATTTAATAAATTTAGATATTATTTGCTGGGTAACGTTAATTCATCTTATTTATGCTCCGTGTACCCGTGTACTACGATTTTCGTTAAAGGTACACGCATAGTTATAAAATTAAAGGTGGCTACACACTAACTGTAAGCTTGTCAATCATGCAGATACAATTTTTTTGT
The DNA here is from genome assembly GCF_002803265.2 of Melanaphis sacchari. Lineage (NCBI taxonomy): Eukaryota > Metazoa > Arthropoda > Insecta > Hemiptera > Aphididae > Melanaphis > Melanaphis sacchari. Next base: position 6,705 of record NW_020271197.1, on the reverse strand, counting down.
ACAAGTATGCATAATTTTCCTTTGTCACCACACGGCACAAGCATGCTTGAAAAGCAAGATCAGTTGTAAACATGTCGAGTTTGGACGATGACGCTCTCGCTCTAGCTGCTTTTGCTATAATTTTAAAAAAGAAAAAATTTAAGAAAAAACGTGCAATGTGGTGTAAAGATTGGTTGATGAAAAGGAAAACTTTTTCTCATATCAATTTATTAAATGAATTAAAAATATATCCACGAGATTGGCACAATTACCTTCGAATGGATGAAGAAACTTATTTAAACCTTTTGTCCCTAGTAACACCTTTAATTAAAAAACAAAATACCATAATGAGAGAAAGCATAACACCACATGAAAGATTAACGGCTACATTGAGATTTCTCGCAACCGGAAGAAATTATGAAGACCTAAAATATTCTACTCTAATTTCACCACAGGCTCTAAGTTACATAGTTCCTGAAACAAACAATGCTATTTACAAGGTGCTAAAATCACAATATTTGAAGGTATGTATAATAAAATTATATTATATTTATTTAAAAACAAATTATGTCTTATATTATTATAATTTATTAAATACATGAATTTAATAATAATAATCAAATGCACTGAACATTAATTAAAAATAATTATTATACCCGTTGTTTGATTGCTGATATTGAATGATTGAAGGCGGTGGTAATTGCATAGATGTTATGGAATGTAACATGGTTAACTGCCCTGTTTCCGCCATAAATAGAGCTTCATTTATTATTTTTTTCAGCAAACAATTTTTGATTGTTATCTTTTATGTCCTTCATTTTTAGAGCCACATGTTTTCCCATGACATCATATCTATCATCCTTTATTTTTGGTTTTTTTGAAATGATGTTCAATTGTGTCTATTAATGAATCGCATTTGTCATTACTTCGTTTAGAGGGTCTTGGTGATTTTTTTAGACGAGGTTGATTGAATTGGATTATCTTCAGATGGAAAACATTCGATTTCTTTTGTATAATATTATCAGCTTCCTCTAGATTATCTACTACATTTTCTTCCTAAAATTAATAATAAAATGTCAATAATGTAATTTCATAGTATAAATAAAATATCTGAACAATTATTTATTAATACGTATTTTAGATTAGCAATAAAATAAAAGAGTTGGTTTTACAGTGATTTATTTTTTCAACATGAAATTGTTCATATTTTTTCAGTTCCCACAAACAGAAAATGATTGGAATATTATAGCGAGCGAATTCGAAAAGAGGTGGAATTTTCCTCACTGTCTTGGATGTATTGATGGAAAACACATTGAGATAGTTCCACCTTCTGGTAGTGGTTCATATTTTTATAATTATAAACAAAGACATAGTATGGTCCTACTTGCCATTGCAGATGCAAAATATAGATTCATTTTATTTGATTTCGGTACTAATGGCCGAGTATCCGATAGGGGTATTCTTCAGAATACAGTTTTCTATAGAAAACTAAAAGATAATTTATTAAATATTCCAAAAGAAACAAAAGTCACAAATAGTTTTCGAAAACTACCATATGTTTTTATTGGAGACGATGCTTTTCCTCTAAGATCTGATATACTTAAACCATTTAGACAGAATCATTTGAATTGTAATGAAAAAAAAAATTTATAACTATCGATTATCAAGGGCACGGCGAATTATTGAAAATGTATTTGGAATTTTAACATCACGCTTTAGAATATTTCACACCGCAATAAATTTAAAATTAGAACATATTGATTCAGTAGTTAAAGCAAGTTGTGCTTTACATAATTATTTAATGTCAACCGTCAGTCAAATGTACGCTCCATCAGAATGTATGGATTCTGAAGACATAGATAATGGTACATTCCGCACAGGATTGTCGTCGAGTAATTCGAACATGTTGCCTTTACAATGTTCAGCAAATATTGGAAACATACCGACAAACGCAAAACAAGTAAGGTGTGAATTTATGAACTACTTTAACACTGATGGACAAGTACCTTGGCAGCATAACTTTATACATTAGAATATTTACTGAAAATTGTAATTTAAAAATTGAAATGTAACTAAAAAAAAATGTATTTTTTTTAATCTTATTGATATTTACATATTTATTTTGTTTATGAACTTATTGCTTATTACTTATCGGAAGGTCCTATGTAATTTTTTTTAATAATATTTAATCGTTTTTTAATATCAATATAATGTGATTATTCATCAAACCAAAAATAGTTTTTATATGATTAATGAATATAATTTTGATTTTTTTTTTCAGTTACGATAATATATAAAAATAAATAAAAAATATAAAAATATGCTATATAAAATAAATATTAATCAAATATAAATAAAATGTACCTCTCTTTCATCAATGTTAGAGAATGAGTTTCTTGGTGTCTCTTGATCGCTTAGAAAGTCGAACAAGTTGTAGTACCAAAGACTTGGTTCGTATACATCATCTGCACCAGCACCAGAGCGACGAGATTCTTCAATTTTTTTCTTTTCTCTTCTAAAATTAGTTCTGAAGCTATTTATTTTTTTTACAACCGCATCACGGTCTGCGTTCGGATCAATTAATTTATATTTTTTCTAATAAAATTTTATACGCTGCTTCTTTTTTCGGCTTATCGTGGTATTCTTTAGATTTAATCCGCCACAAACATGGTAGTCCTTGGTAAGCACGAATAAAATCTTCAAGAAGTTCTCTATGCCCTTTTCGTATATCTGAAGTCATCTTTTGTAATTTTTTTTAAATTACAAACTACAAACTACAATTTCTCCACAAAACAAAACAAGACGTAATCACGTTTAATCACAGTTTATTACTGATTGTTCTAATTAGCTGTACGACGCGTACTGTACGCACATCGCGACGTGCGTACACACGTTCAGATTTGCTTGTACCAGCGCAACTTGCACAAGCATGCAGATGAAAATGTCATCAATCTTCATTCCGCTTGTACAATCACAATGCTTGCACAAAATTATCATACAGACGCTCAAGTATGCTTGTACAAAATGATTGTATGTACATGATTGACAAGCTTACAGTTACGTGTGTAGCCACCTTAAGAGGTGGGTACACGCCGTGTACCCCCGTGTACCCTCCACTACACTACTGGTAATAATAATAATAATGCTATACCTAATATCAATAGAAACTCACGTGGGACCCTAGAATAATCTAAGGTACCTTTTAATTTTATAATAGATCAATTAATTTTAATAGTCTAATATCAAAACCAAGAGCATAATATTGAAACAGATAAACAAACATTTGATATAGATTTATAGGTAACGTACGACCACGTGTAAGACAGAGACAAAAAATACAAGTGCGATGTTCATATTGTTTTATTATTTTACAATTTAGCCAAATTAATGCCACATGTATTAGGTATAGACTAAACATAATAAGTCTACGCAACGGCGTGTCCATAAACGTGTTTACGGCTGTAAGGCGTAAATGTATCAATTTCACGAATCGTTTCGTGTATAAATTAATAATATATTATGTAGATTCACTTACTTGCAAGAAGTCGTGCGCTTTGCTACCGTCGTCGTATATTACAGTATGAATGTATATTGAGTGCAGAGTGTAAGACTGTTGTGAACACGCTTGTTGTAGATGATTGTTTAAAATCAAAATAATTTGTGTAGTTGTGTATCCGTGTCGAATACAACTACAATAATTATTATAGTCGATATTGAGATACTTTTGGGAAATACCAGAATTGCTTTATTATAATCACAAAATAAGACAATATTATCGTCATCGCCAGATAGATTAGCGGTTCATACCGATGTACAACGATATGAAACACATACCTAAGTAACGTTATAATTCTGCTTTCTGTAGCGATTTAATTCTGATAACATTGATCATGTTTATTTACACTTTCTTTAATTGCACACACGCGCATATTATTATTATGTACGCGAGTCGCGCGAATTGTGCATGCGACAGTTAAGGTGTTATTCCTTAGGACGCGACTGTAGACTAGTGATGGGAACAATCGAGAGAAAATAATCGAAATACTCGATTGTTTGAATCACTCGATTATTTCGATTGTTTTGAAAATTCTCGAATGATTCTCTCAGTATCGAAATCAGCTGAAATAATCGAGTGAATAAAATTACTCGGCGAGTGATTCTCGCGATCTCTCGAAATATTTATCTGCATAATATATAAAATGACTTGTCCTGGGTGATTCATCATCGCCTATTTTATTATAACAATAAACCGGAAAACCTGATTTTTTGGACTTAGTGTGTTTTGCATGAACGGGGACATTTTGATTCTCTCAAAACAAAACACTATTATTTAATATTTTTGATCGGGTTTTAATCGTAATAGGTACTGCAGGATTATCTAAAATAAGAACTATTCTGTACTATATTTTAGTACTTAAATATTTAATATTTATTATTTATATCTATTTCGATATAATTATTTATAGTTTACATTTAATATTTTATTGGTACACATATTTAAACATACAAATAATAATAATATATACACAATAGGAAAACCAATAAAGAATTATTTTAGTTTCTTATTTCTTTCCCTGATGTGGTCTGATATGCACGTGCCAGTTACACTTTCGTATATATAAACATTTTCTTGCCTACTAGTATTTTTTAAAAATGCGACCAGGTAATAGGCAGCGATCTGTAGTGTGGGAAAATTTTAAAAAACATACAGATACAAATAAAACTGTTATTTGCCAGATATGCAAAAAAAGTTTCAATTATTATGGAAATACAACTAATTTAAAAGGTAAGCTTAAATTAATCTTCTGGACTTTGAAAAATAGTTTTATACTTTAACTTTTAGCTAATACGTATTGTATATTGTTACAAGAGCTACCAGTTTTATTTTTAGCGCCTATATTAAATCAATAAAATAATACCTATAAATAATTAAAAATTAAATAATAGTGTTTTTTTTTTTAAAATAGTAATTTTTATTATATAAAAGAAGTACATTATTAAGTATTCATTTCAATAGTAAGTTCTTACAATTTATTTTAAAACATAGAACATTTATTTAAGTAAATACATACAAGGTGATCACTGATCAATATAAGGAACGCACTTATTTTTTCAAAGTTAAAATATTTCAAAAATATGATCTTAAATAATTTCAGGTCATTATAAAACATCATTTTTTAAAAATAATCATTATATTTTCAATTTTTTTTATCGTTAAATATTTGAGTTTTTACTTTTTTGAATTATGAATTTTATATCTATGGCAAAATATTGTTCGATGTATTTCTATAGATAAAAATTAAAAATTAAATATTAATTTGCAAAATAATGAATAATAATTAATAACAATATAAATAAAAATATATAATTGTTTATCTTATATAACACTATTTTTCAAAGTTTAGAGCAAATATATAAAATTATAATTTATAGTATAACTATCAACGATTTATTTTTTATTTTAATTTGTTATACCTTCCCAAGACCATCTAAAACGAAAACACCCAACTGTACTAAATGTTACACTTACTAATGAAGATGATCCCGACTCTGAAGTGCAAAATGTCCAAACTTTAGCAAGTACATCTGCATCAATTACTTTTCCAACATCATCTCTAACTTCAGAACAAAATTGTATTCCCCCTGCTAAGCGTCAACGACAACTGAAATTATTTGGTTCAACGAAAAAAAACTAACTTAGTGACACAGAAAATAAATCTATTGACAAGGCTTTAATAAAAATGATTATTGCTGACTATCAACCTCTGTCTATAGTAGAAAATATCGGTTTTTTAGAATACTCCAAAATGTTGCAACCTTTATATTCTCCCCCGAGTAGGAAATTGCTTACAATAAAATTATTACCGGACGAGTATAATACAATAGTCTCTAAATTAAAACGTATGCTTGTAACCATTGATTATGTGTCAATTACAACCGATATGTGGACTTCAGATTCTAATAAAGGTTATATTACTGTAACATGTCATTTTATATTCGACGACAAATTATATTCGCCAGTTTTGGCCACTAGAGAAGTACATGAAGCACATACCGGCGAGAATATTGCGGCTGTGCTTTTGGAGATATTTAATGAGTGGGAAATAAATAATAAAATTGTAACTATAGTGTCTGATAACGGCACAAATATTAAAAACGCAATTAAGAGGGCGTCACAGTAGAAAAAAATCGACCGTAAACATGCTTTCGTACTTCCAATAGTTCTCAGGCCTCGTTGATCGTAGAAACATGATTTTGGTATCAATAATCACGAGAGTTGTACTAAATATTCTTGGAACAGAATTTTAAAATATTTTCTAACCAATTTTATTTGTGTTTAAATTTGTAAATTTTCATTTTTAAAAATATATAAAATCGGCAAATTTAGATATCAAAATCTGTTCAAGAATATTTAGCAATCCTCGTGATTATTTTGATACAAAATCCGTTTCTACATGATAACGACCTGATACTATGAATAAAGCATGTTTTCTAAAATATGAATTTACGTCGTCATGTGTGCAGTAAACGATTATAGCGGCAGCGTTCTGAAATCATAGCTTCTTCCACCACCCCCTTGCATACAGCCATACCGCATCATAGGTCAAAACTGGTTATTTATCGTAGCCGCGCACGGTTTATACAATAAATACCGTCAATACGAAAATAATATGTCAGATAATATTATTTTATTTAGCAATACGTAACTGAACGAAGCACAACAGG
>NW_020271196.1:0-8120 GCF_002803265.2 Melanaphis sacchari | reverse complement strand
CCTTGCCCGACACGTTCTTCGCCTCGTTGTCCAACTTCACCCTGAAATAGTCCACTCCCCGGCCGCCCGTGTTCGGACTCTTCCAGTGCACCCTGACGTCGTATCTGCTGCTGCCCTCGTGAGTGCTGCTGCGCGTCGATAGCGCCTCGGACAGCTTCACGTCGAACGGTTTTCCCGGGGCTACGCGACAACGCAATATTTTTTATGAGCGTATATTATGACGTAGGTACATGGGTAATAATATTATGTTACCACGGAATAAATGAAATGCGGTATTGCCGGTGCGCAATGTGCGCATATACGTGCATATACGATAGTTTATTGATCGATGTGTATCGAGGGCGCCCATATGACGAAGCAAGCGGGGGGGGATATGTCACCCCCCGTGGAAAACGTTGAAAAATTGCTTACACGAGATCTATACAATATATAAGATAGACTTGACGGACTATGCGCGATAATTAGTGTACACGGGGAAAAATTGATGATAAAACGAATGAATACACAGAACAAGTAATAAATTACGTATAATATGTTTGGTGTTAAAAAAATAAATTTACAATTTTTATTTGTAAATCAATATTTTAATAAATTTACGTTATTAATCAAATGAAAATCCAATAAATTACTTTCATGGTTAATTGGTTAAATAATTATTATTTCATATAATTTTTCAGTTTGATATATATAAAATATAATAGTACAATGTTAAATTGTAAACCCCTTCCTATCTCATGGACATAATTAAAATTTTGTACCCCCTTTTGAGAATTTTTCTATGGACGCCCTTGATATATATGTTACGGGCAAAGTACCTACTCGTAGACTATCGGGAAATATTTACGTACTGCCCGCGATTTTGATGGGTAATGTAGACAAAATTATACTTTGCCCGGGCCGTATAGAATTGCCCAGTCTGAGTTGGGCTTTGTAAGTCAATTCGCTTGAATTATTAAATTTACAACTGACCCTGTTCTTACAGCGGTTATTTTATTTATTCTACTATCTATTTTTTCTTCGATCAATGTCTCATCAAATTCACAATGGTTTCCAGTATTCATTGATGTTATAGTCTATAGTCGTTTTTAAATCTTCTACTACATCCAAACATTACTTCTATACTCTCATACCAATTACTTTATAAAATATAATTATAAAAGTGCGTATATAATTCCATGTATATATTTCGTACTAAATTGACTGAAACATAGTACCTTCTCGCTATATCTACTTTTTCTTAACTGTTTAACACATAAAAAAAAATGGCATTTTTTATTTTAAGCCAGAAAAATTATTTAATATAGGTATATATATAGTGCCGGTTCATCAGAGATGTTAGCGAACTGCATTGATTATAACGTCGAGGGAAATCCTAGCACGTATGACAGATAGACGGAAAATATTTTGTTCCCAAATTGAGCTTTGTATTCCGCTATACTGATTAATAACGAACTATGTATGTTGTTGTTGTATACGATGTAGTAGGTAACTTAATATCTCTAAATGGTCTAAATGTAAAAACCGAAAAATAAAAACTAATCATTTATATATAGGTTAGCAGTATACGTGTGTTGCTATCGTTGAAATGAAACGTATTTTTAAAAGGGAGAGCGCATATTGTCACAAGAAATCGTCCTGTATTTTATGTCGTATGTAAAGTGTATATACTTACGGCACAAGTCCAACATGTTGAATTTGTTGATTTCCTGACACGACGGCGTCGTGAATTTGAATTCCACTGGGTTGCCAGTGACGATCAACGACTTATTTCTATAGTACGATTGTACAAAAACTGTATATTCCATGTCCACAGTCAAACTGTTTAATTTGACAGAATTCGATTCTCTGATGTCCACAATATGAGATTTCAATCTTTCGCTTAAATCGTTCGGGTGATAAACGATTTTGTGACGACAATTCATGTCTATAATCATTTCGAATAACTCGTATATAAGAATGCAATTTGACCTTCACTGGAAAAAGTATTTCTATATTTTATTGCTCGTAGGCCAAGTTTGGTAAAGTATCCGTCATCCGGGTATACAATTTTTGATAGAACATGAAAGACAAGGAAACGATGCGAGGTTCAATAGCTGTTTCATAAACTTATAAGTTATATTTATGTAGGTATAGGGATGTCCGAATGTAGAAAACAAATTGTTTACCCAGACAATTATATTTTTATTTTCATAGTTGGTACTTTTTATTGTATCAAAGAGACAATATTCAAATGACATTATATCATACATTATACCTGTAGATTACATTTAACTATAGGTATAACATATTGTCTATCTATAGGTTTTAGATTATAATATAGATAGATACTTCTAAATCTATAACTAAATTATTTTTTATTACATTTTATAAAACAAAGATTTTTTCTTATGTTCGGTGGAATCTCGGAAACTATCGGATAGATTCGAACGGGGATTTTTCATTTTGAAGAACACATTACAATCATAGTGGTTTACTGTTATTGTTTTAACTTCTTTTCATGGAATATTGAACGATTAAATAGGAATAAATTAGCAACTATATCTGTTCAACAATAAATTTGAAAAAATAGTAAAACGTTTCGTTGGTAAAGTTGGGTAATATAACTGCCAATATTCAATTTTTTCAGTTAATTTTAAAATAATGACTATACATTTTTTTTAAAAAGGTCAATATACCATTAAACTGAACTATTTCACTAACACCTCGATACAATTAAACGATTAAACCACTATTATAGATGCTTTAAGTATTCAAATTAAGTAGATTCTTGGGGGGGGGCTGTGCTTCCCACACGCCTATTTAAATCTATAAAATATATTACTTTGTTGTATACTATATAACTTAGGTATATTTATCATTTTTTGTCACCTACTTTCCCACATTTATTACATTTTGTATTAAAATACATCTTTTATTAAAATAAAAAATATTTTGATAAAACAAATAATATAATTTATAGGTTCTTCTATGTATATTTTATAAATGTAACCGTAAATTCAAAATTGTATATAGTGTTCTAACTTCTAAGTATATAAAACTATTAGATATTATACTCGTTATTATATTATTCAGCGTATATATATCCATTATCGTTATATATATATATTATATTCGTAATTATTAATAAAATAATAAGCCTCGTAATAGGTTTTTGTATACCTACAGCTCGCATAGTTTTATATTATTATTTATTTATGTTGTGCATATACCATTCGATGGCGTCCAGGCCAGTGTCATGTTTATTGTAGAATTGATAGCCACGGTAAAGTTGGAAATTTTAATTGTGTGCACCGAGCCTAAAATTTTTCCATCGTCCAATGTCTTGTAGATCGGTGTATCCATTATATGATATGTAGTACCGTTGACCAGCTTTCGGAATCTAGCAGCGTATTCGGTATTGGGCTTTAGATTGTTAAGACGAATGTACGACGAATTCATCTGGTAAATGTATAGTATAAAATATATATACATATATAGGTATACGTAGTAACCAGAAATCGAAACAGAAATTTTTAAAGTATAAGTAGACAGTAGACTTGCTCAAAATATAGAAAATAATATAAATATATATGAATTCATAGTACTAATATATTGCAATGTTTTAAAAATATTTAAAAAAATTCAACTTTATAAAAAAAGTCTATCGTATGGGTGTTTGGTCTTTTATTCTATTTCTAAAATATGTCTAGCTGTCCTTTATCTAAGTAGTAAATTCTAATTTTTATAGTTATTATTTATATTAAATATTAACCTTTAACTCTTATTAGTAAATATTATTAAGCCTATTGTGCTAGCAGTGAATAAAATAATACATTTTATTCTTAAATAAGGCCAAGAAAAAACTATGAAGGCCCAATACTTAGGGGATTGACCATTGTCCACAAATAAATCTGATTGCTATGCTACAATGGTAAATCATACTATACATACTTAATGCATACATATTACGCTATATGTATCATTGAATTATTACCATAATTTCAGTGGGTATATTATGTAAGTAATAGGTATATATGACAATTTCGACATTAAAACAACATAACCATACTTATTAATTTACTTGCTTCATTTTATAATAAAATATAATATAATGTAATTTCCTCAACTCCGACCATTATATTATCAGTGTTTTGATTCATTACAATTAAGCTGCAGGTTTAGTTGCTATTTTTCTTTTTCTTCTATTATTTTTGAATTTTAATAATTTATGATGATTCTTTTGTTTTATATTTTTTAAGGATTACTTAACGAAAATAAATAAGGATGCATAAATATATGCATATATATTTAATATGTAACTGTTGATTGTTATTTTAAAAGTAGAAAATTGTATTAAATTCAAAGCTTTACGTAAAATTAAAATAATTTAAAATACCTCCAATATCAAATGCATGTCCAGTTTATCGTGTGATATCAATTCCACAATTATTTTGGCACCATCAATTTTATTATTCGAAGTCCAAATGTATGCTAATGAATCAAATTCACGGCACAATAACCGCACATTGTCTAACATATTTATGTCATCTGGAAATTGGAATATATACATTTTATATTGTAGTAATATAAAATATTAAACATAGACGGTTGTATGGTTATATTTTAAAATAGTGAACTATTTTTATTCCAAGAAGTAGGTATTACATTTTTATGAACTTTTCCTTTCAAAAAATTAAATGTATATGCAATTCTAACATATTTTTTCATCTTAATAAACCATTAAGTTTTTGGCGAAACTGTGTACTATATAAAATATAATAACAACTTTTTAATGATAACCTACATTTTTTTTATTATCTAAAACTAAATATCTAAGTAAAAAAATGAATGTATGTGTAAAAGTAGGTATAGGTTTATTATTGGATATTGAACGAATTCTTATTTAATAATAAATAACCTTTGTTATTTATTGATTAGTAGAGTGAAGTGGAATTGGATAATTAGCAAAAATTGTATTCTAAAACTTTATTGCCTATATCTGTCTGAACTTTGTATAATTAAATGTACTTAAATTCATACATTTTATCAAATAAATAATTTAATTAATATAAATACCTCTTATTGGCTGCGTATCATTGCATGCGATATTTTCCTGAAAAAATAAAAATAAAATTCCTTTTGCATTATATTTTTATTTTTCACAGTATAGTCAGCTATAATTGTCATAAATTTTAGTTTGCATTTAAATTATTTTATAAATTATTGGGTATATAATATATAAAAAAAAATAACACATGTATTAATAACTAAATAGTAAATATTATGATCTCGAAGAACGAGTCTTAACCTCAAATACTTAACTATCTATCATATATTTATGAATTTACAACATTTTATATATATATGATAAATTTTTTTTTATTAAAAATCTATTTGTTAGTGTTTTGTTTTTACATAATTTAAAAAAGTTCATTATGGACTATAATAGTCTATACTATAAAAACCAAACAAAAGCATAAAAACTAAATTCTTACTAATTTCAGAAATTAGTTAATTGAAATATTTGTAAGGTTGTATTAGATAATATAAAATTCAGAATTTAGTAGTATAATTGGGCTAAATTCAAGATTTTCAGACAGTCGATTATTTTAGGAAGTATAAACGATTTATATAAAACATCGATGTTGTCACTTTTAAATGGATAGGTAGTTAATAATAGAGACACAAAAATTTATTATACTGAAAAGGTTACGAAAGTTTAAAAAATAAAAATAATCTTAAGCCGTTTAGTAGCTAATTAAGTATTAAATAAATATTAAATTTTATATAGACTATATGAATTATTATTAATAATTTATCGAATGCAGTTATGACTTTTTTTTGAAATGATCAAGTCTACTATTTTTAAGTATTTTTATGTCTGAATAAACAATTCATTATAATGATAATAGCATAATATATAATATAATATTTTATTTATTACAAATAATGTTTACTAAATATTTATTAAATGACAATATAATACATATATACTCAGTGAAAATGTATATACCTATTATAAAATTAAGTAGGTATTACATGAATTATAGGTAGTTAATACTGTACTAGGCATAAGTGGTATAAGCATGACAAACCAATATATTGGGATTTAACTATTGATAGTATCTATATTGTGTATAATTGTACATGAACACTATACCACGGTTTTTGATTTAGAACATGCAATACTTAGTAAGTAATTTCACTCAAAACCTATTAAGTTTTTAAAAGAGGATAGGAACGAAAATATTTTGGAGACATTTAATGTTTTAACGTGAATTTTATCATTTAATTGTTTTAATGGTCTAAGACAAAATACAAAATGTTGTAGACTTGTAAATAATAGATACCTACTTATTATACATTGTACAATGTGTAGATAAATTTGACAGTGAATTTAATCCACTATGCAAATATTGATTGGATATATACAATACGTGATTTATTGACGTATAGATAAAAAGTAGGTAGGTACACACACTATTACCTAGTTCTTATATAATGTTAAATATTTGGTTTAATTTTTTTATATTACAATAAGTGTATGTAAACAAGATATATTGTGTAATAAAAATATAAATTTTAAATTTATTTATTTGAAATTCAAATTTGGTATGAACAAATTCAAAGAAAATTCGATAAACATTATGTTTTTTTAGTATAGTTGTATTATAAATCACGATAAGCCACAGAGTACGTAGGCATGCATATATTATAACTTATAAGGTATAACTTAGGTATAAATATACAATATACATAAAACTATTTGTAAAAAATGATAATGTATAAGCATAGATATATAAGCACAGTCTTTAAACAAGTAAACAGCGTATTTGCAGCAACGCAGTAAAGGCATGGTTTAAAAGCTAAGGCAACAAGGCGTATATAAATACGTCAAGGAACAGTATTGTTTTCTATACTTTGAAGTTCGAGGCCAACTATAACAACATGTCAATTTTTCCAATAATAAAATACCTACTCATAAGTCATAATAGAGTGTAAATAAATAAAAGTGAACGAATATTTACGCGTGTACCTATCCAATAACCAGATGCATAATCGTATGGCCTGCAGCTGCAGGTACCAATACAGACAATATAGTAACTATACAACATATTAAGATACAGAAACATATACAGTGTATACTGTATAGCAGGGGTCACCAATTATTATTTTTAAAGGACTATATTAGGAATCTGAACATTTTTCAAAGTTCAAAGTACAAATTTTTAACACATAATAGTTAATAGGTATTATTTTAAAATTAGATGTAATGAGAACAATATTTTTTAAATTTATTATTTACTATTGTTTATACACGTTAAGAAATATAATTATTGTAAGATGAAAAATTTAAATTAAATAATTATAAATACTACTGTACATTATAATACATTTAATTTTATTCGTTATAATTCTTTTTATTCTTTGTCTCGAACAGAGTGAATGGCCACGGTCATATTTGGTGACTTCCTACTGATATATACATCATAATTTATAATGTCATGGGACTATTCATGATATTGGTAATTTGGCTATTTTTAAGTTAATTACCTAATAATAATGTTGTAAATGAGTAAAATTAATCATAAAGTTATAATACTTCTATAATTAGGTATATATGATCATGTGTTCAAATTATTATAATTGTATAACAAATATATGTTTACAAACGTTAAATCTGTTCAAATTGTCAGTCATTTTCTAATTTTTATAAATTATAAAAATAATTATAAACTCTACAAAGGTATCCCTGCAGCTATATCAAAATATATTAGTGATTACCATCGTCATATACATTAAATGTATAATACCATTATTATTGTACATTTGCATATGCAAGTTCAAACACAAAAGCTTACGACGTAAAAGATTTTCAGGACTCCACTCAATCTAAAGTGGTATGCGGCATTATTATATCTGAGCAATTTATGATTAATTTATATCACACATCAAACTCTACGCTATCTATGTTGTCACTATAAAAACAGCGTACGTACTAAAGCCGAGTTCATTGTGCCATGTTGTTTGTCGACCGTCGCCATGTCCAAGAGCAGCCTGATCTTCAATGTCTAACTTTTATTTCCGGTAGATAGTTACCAAAAATATCAGCAATACGTAACTGAACGAAGTGGCCACCA
>NW_020271195.1:0-12969 GCF_002803265.2 Melanaphis sacchari | reverse complement strand
GAAACTGCCGTGCCGAAACAGCCGTGCCGAAATGTCCGATTCCCCTTAAATTGTATATAAATTTCTTTTTAAATAATAGACATTTCTCACCTATTATGGGGGAAAAAAAAAACCACGTATAGACAATAAAGAAGTATCATAAATACAGTATCCTTTGACAGGGGTTCAAGAAAAAAGATAGAGCGTTGACTTATGTTTTAGATTTTTTAGTCGATGCAGTAAATCTTCTTTATCATCATATACGTCAAAGTTTCTTAGATCTATCACATATCAAATTTTTCAACCTTTTTAAATTACATTTAAGTAAAGTACGTATTAGTTTTAAAAGGAAATTCTTAGAATTTTTTCTTAAATATATATTATTATTAGAATCTGTGACTAAATCTTTCGAAAATAAAAGATTATAAAACTTACTGTAGTTATAAATTAATTATGAGTTAATCATTATGAATATTAGGTATCGATGTCAGTATTAATATAATAATGTGAAGTATAAAATATTAAAATTTCGTAATTTAAACTGTATTTTTGTATTTTTTAATGGAAATCAATATCTTTGTTGTATATATTATCTTGATGACGCTACTAAGGTATGTGTTTTATCTCCAGTTACATATTTAAAAAATGTTAAATATAAATTCAGTAGTGCCAGTTTCTTTTTATTACTTTAAATATTTGACTGAATTGACTAATCATGAATCTTAAATGTAAAAACATAATTTGTTCTTATGTTATTAAACATAAAATTGTTTTAATAACTATTTAAATTTCTAAGTAAGAGATAAAAGTGGGAAATCTCATAAAATAAAAATAACCCTAGCTTATTCATAAATGAAATAAGTTTTTTAAAAAAAAATTAAAGATTAAGTTTATACCTTTAAATTTGAAAATAGATTAATTCACTTTAATATTTAAGCTAAAACACAAAATTAAAATTTTCTACGTTTTTAAAATGGAGATACAACATATAGATAACGTTATTTTATAGAGAATTTAATATTTATATTAATATCAAATAAATAGTTTCAATATAATGCTTATACTAAATAATTTTAGGTATTTTGCTAAAAAAATTATTTAGAACCTATAGTTAACTAGAAGTATATCATAGTATTTATATTAAATATATTTAAATTATGTCAATCATATCACTTAAAGTATTTTAAAATATAAAACTAAGCATACAATTTTAAGTTCTTTACCGAAAAAAAATTACTTTGTGCTATTTATATCAATATTCTATGTATATATTGTGTGCCTTTCTGTTGAAAACGAGTAACTGGAAATACTCATAAAGTGCTCAACCATGTTTTCATGTCATATGTCGAGACAAAATTATGGACAAATATAATACCGTAGATTATGTACCTAGTAAAGTATATATATTATATATAAATATAATAAATAAGTGTAAGTATATCAAATGTTCAAGAAAAAGTATTATACATACCCGTCAAAAAAGAATCTAAAAATAGTTTTGAGAAATATTCATTTATTATATTATTTATTTTTTTTTTTTATAATAACTTATAATATTTATTTATTATTATTAAGTTTTATTACATTATTTACATAATAATTTTAGTTTTAGGTAGCTATATTCATGTTACTTTTATGAATTTATAGTTATATAATTAATATGTAGGGTGATTCAACAAACTTACTTACCATTTTTTTTTTTTTTTTTAATATTAAAGTTATTCAAAATCTGAATTTTAAATTTTTAAACATTTCTTTAGAGTTTAGACCATAATTTCAAATTCTTGAAAATTTTTGTACTATTTAAAAATTATTTTATAGAGATAAAAACTTCTGTTTTTTTTTTTTTCAAATGATAATTCATATTTTGTACATAGTGGATAATTTTTCTGAAAATTGTGATGTATTTAAAATTAAAAAGAATAGATTTGAGTTATTCAACTTTGTGTTTACTTATAAAGGATAATTTATAGTTTTATTTTAACAAGTTTAGACTACGTTAATTTAATAGTTTTAGAAATCTATATTAATCTATCCAAGTTTATATACTTTATAAAAATAGTTTAAAAATAATAAATACAAGATCCAGTATTACATATTATATTTATATTTTGAAAAACTGTTTTTAAAGATTTTTACAATTAATATAAATATTTTAATAACTGGAAAATTTCTCACTTGCATTTTTATATGACTATATCAACATTAAACAAAAAAAAAAAAAAAAAAATAGTCCAATAAATAATTTAAAGTAAAAAAATGTGTTCAAATAAAAAAAATATGAAAATAAAACCGTGTATCATCTTTTGACACTCTTTAAGTATTATATAAATTACCAAGAGCTTAAAAATATTAATATTTGTAACATTTAGTAATATAAAATATGCATTTCTAAATTGGACTATCAGAACTTTAAATCAATAACTTAATCAGATAATAAATTTATAAATTAACGTATTTATACTACAATGCATTGATATTATTTTTTAATAAACAATTTATTTGTGAATTGTTATATAATATATAGCAGGGGTGGCCAAATCACGGCTCGCGAGCCGCATGCGGCTCTCGTCACAGTCGTATGCGGCTCGCGGTCTTATTTACAAAAACCAAAATATTTTAATTTTTTTTTGTATACATTTATAAAAAAAATGTTTTTATTGTATTTATTTAAGGCTTAGAACATAGAATATAGATTAAATCAAACAAAAAAAAAATTAATTAATATGAATAATAAATTAAAAAATTAAACATTAAGCTAATTTTGTTTGCGTGGTATTTTTTTCGTGTCTACTTTTTTAGTAAGCTTCTTAAGATCTGGTTGAATTGATGTAAGAGCAGTTCTTAGTAATTCTGTAAGATGATCATCAGTCAAATTTGAACGATATTTTGACTTAATTATTTTCATTGTTGAATAAAGTGATTCACATGAATACGTCGTTCCAAAAATTGATATCAATTTTACCGCACAGTTTTTTAATATTTGGGTATTTTAATATAGAAATATGCTTCCAAAATTCCAATATAGAGGGACAATTGCTTATAAACTGCTTAAGACCTTCATCTTCTAATAACTCCAAGAGTTCTATTTCGAGATCCGCTTTATTTGTGATGATAGGATGTGATAATGGACATCCCTTTTCAATGACATTAACTAAAAATGGATTTTCTAAAAATCCGAATGAGGGTTTTAATGCCTTTAGGTCTCGAAATCGTTCTTCGAAGTCGGTAAATAGAAATTCAAGTTTAAGTACATAGTCGTCACAATTAATTTTTATTTCTGATTCTATCAGGCACGCTTCTATTTTTTTTCTAAACATGAAAAGTGAGTAAAATTGTTTGATTGTAAATCTCGTATGAAAAGTTTTAGTTTATTTTGAAAACTAAATACTTTTTGCGCTAGGTCATTAACTAATTTATTTTGACCTTGAAGAGATACATTTAATGTTGATAAATGTTGCATGATGTCGGTGAAAAATGCCAAATCTCTTAACCAATTTGAATTTGAAAGTTGAGGAAAACTTTTATTTTTTTCTATTAAAAATACTTTGATTGGTTCTATTAATTGAAAAAATTTAGTTAAAATGTTATTGACCGACAACCATCTAACTAGACAATACCATGGGACATCATTAGGAATATCATCTTCTATGTCTTCTAGGAAGTTTTTAAACTGCCGATGTGTTTTTGCACTTGAACGTATGTAATTTACAATTTTTAAAACAACATCCATCACATGATCATATTTAAAATATTTAGCAGTTAGGTGTTCTCTATGTAGAATACAATGAATAGGTATAAAATCTGGGAAATTAGTATCATTTTTTAAAAGTCCTATTAATCCATTTTTACAACCCACCATACTAGGAGCTCCATCAGTTGAAATGCTTATAATTTTGTTTAGTGGAATTTCAGCTTTTTGTAGAGTTTCATCGAGAGCAATCTTAATGTCAATACCCCGAGTAGTTTCCTTCAATGAAATTAGATCTAACAACTCTTCTTTCACATCTACATCACTCGTAACATAACGAACAAATATGGCTAACTGAGGTTTATCTTGGATATCGGTAGATTCATCTAAAGCTAGACTAAGAGATAAACAATTAGCAATGTTGTTTTTTAAATTGGTGAAAATATCAAAGCTAATTGTTGAAATACGCCTTTCTATTGTATGTCGTGATACTGGTACATTTTCAACCATTTTTAAAAGTTTTTGATTTTCAGGATTTAAAACAGAAATTACATCTAAAATATTTTTTTTTATATACTCGCCGTCCGTATACGGACGTTTTGCTTGAGCAATATTAAAGGCAATTACAAAACTTGCTTCTACACAGTCGTCTGCCTCGTTCGTAAACATTGTCATAACATTAGTTTGTTTAGCAAATTTTAATTTCATCGAACATAGCTTATTTTTCCTCGAATCAGAACCAATAGGAAATTCTCGACTAAATGTGCTGTGATTGGTTTCGTAATGCCGTTTTAAATTACTAACCTTAAACTGTGATAATGTAACTTGACATATGAGACAAAATGGTTTATCGTTTTTCTGTATAAAAAAGTATATTTCTTCCCATTCTAATTTAAATTCCCGTTTTTTCTTCTTCATATTTACGTTTAACCGCTTTATTAGAAATTGACATCGTAACTAACTTTCGCAATAAGTATCGGTAAAATATTACAAATATAATTATTAAATATTACAAATATTTTACAAAATAAATTGAGGTGTTTACAATAGGACTATTTAACACAGACTACAGACTATATTAAAAAACGATATAATTTCATATTTCGTAATTTGATATGTTTATCGGCTGTTTGCTATCTTTATTACTTTTGTGGTATAAAAGTACAGATTAGATAATTTGGCTCTTGATATAATTTTATTAATACATGTGGCTCGCGTACATAGTCATGTTGGCCACCCCTGTATTATAAGATTAATATAATATACAGTATACCTGTAACCTGCATGTATAAGTTACTATAATAATTTAATAATAATTAAAAAATAAACTATAAATTTATAACATAGTTAAAAATCATAGTGAATCTTATATTATAAAATATTATCATAAACCAAATTCCATTTTATATTAATTTTAAGTATCAACAAAGAGAACTAGTATAAAAAGATATTAGGTATATAAATATATAAATAAGTTATTAATAATTTATTTAAAAATCTAAACAATTTGTTTTATTTATTATCTGAACTATATTATACCAATTTTACCTAATTATTTAGTCAAATTGTGTTTATTCCTAAATGTATATTAAATAGGGTAATATGATCAATAAAATTATAATATGTATTAGCATGGCAGGTATGTCAGTATGTGTATTCATTTTCCTATGCGTGTATGTACTATTTTGTAAAACAGACAAAATGAGCATGACTCTCCACTGCAAGCTTTCAGACATGACAATAATATTACTAAACTCATAAACATAAATTTTTACGTCTGTTGTGAACATGTTCGTGAAGTTGGCCCCCCCACTATTTCCAATCGACTTCAGACCTATTTCAATAATTAGTAACCTTTTAGTAACTAATTGTAACCGACACCAAACAATTTGTAACCAAACAGTTTCAGAAACTCAATTTCCTTTGGGGGCTAACTTCACCTTGCCCCGACTTTGCTATCGACCGGATCCGTATTCAAAATTAGTAACCTTTTAGTAACTATATGAACCGACACCATATCAATTTAGACCAAATATTTTCTGAAATCTCCAATTTCCATTTCGGGTTAACATTTTAGTAACACAATTTTGATACATACCGTTTGACATATTCTAATTATATTTGACTTCAAACATACGTTTATGGAGATGTTTGATGAATATGTTAACTTATAATATGTGATACACAAAGAAAATATAAATATAAATATTTTAATTTGCTATGATGGATAAACTATAATTTCTTTAAAAATGTATTTCCATAGTACCTAGTTACCTATAAAATTCTAAAGTTCATTACAAAAGTAATTATATGTAAGTACCTTTAGGTAGTATCATGTACAATTGATTCACATACTTTCACTTATCTGACAAAAGTATTTTCCTCGAGGAAAAACTAGATTTGATACTCCATATGTCTGTCACGCTCTCAATTGATTTATTTTCAATTTTATACGATATATAATTTTAGTACATATTTGGTAGAGTAATTTTCAAATTTGTTAGGACTACTATATCTATCTAATCTAAATAAAATATACATTGTATATCACCTTACAATAATATTTTAGCTACTTATATTTTTGTAATCTACATTAAGTCATATTGGTGTAATGCTGTGTATGGTTTATTTAAAACAATTACATAAATGAAATGTAAATTAAAATAAAAAATAAAATAAAATATTAGAACTGTAAGTTTAAAATAATAAATCCACAATTTTTTCATAAAAATCTGTGAAATTAATTTTTTATGTATACAACTTTTTTTTTTTTTTTTTTATTTTTTTATTTATATTATAATAAGACATTCCTAGCCTATAAGGCTATCTACATCTATGGATAAATAACATAATTTTTTTTTTTTTTTTGACTAATTTAAACATGATATAAGTATTTACAATTACAATTAAGAGCGATAATTACAGTAGTGACTAGTTATTTAATAGCATTATCGAATAAGATCGTGCGGGCGACCGCGTTTTAGTCGTCTTTGAGGTGGTGGTCGTATGTGTAAGTTGAAGTGTATTGAGCCAGTTGATTTTTGGAGTGAACTGTGGAAATTTTCTGCTAGAGCTTTTATATGATCTTGAATTTTTATGATTCGGAGGTCTTTATGTAGATTTTCGTTGCGTATGAACCATGGTGCGTTTGTTATTATTCTTAATACTTTGTTTTGGAAAATTTGTATTTTTCTTAAGTGTGTCACTGAGCAGTTTCCCCAGATAGGACAAGCATAGGTAATTAGTGAGCGTAATAATTGCTTGTAAATTAATATTGAGCATTTTTTTTTGTATGACTGATTTTTTGTTTAGGATAGGAAATAGCATTGAGAGGCGCTGGTATGCTCGTTGTAATTTAGAAGCTATGTGAGGCCCCCAGGTTAACCTCTTGTCCAACGTGACACCAAGGTACTTGACAGAAGACTGCCAAGGTATGGAATCGTTGCCAAATCTTAGAGGTGGTGGAGTGGAATAGCGACGCAAGCTAAAAATGACTGCTGAGCTTTTTGAAGCGTTTATGTGTATTTTCCAGTTATTGCACCATGATGCTAATAGATTTAGGTGATCTTGTAAGTTGTTTGTTATCGCTTCGACGTTGCGGGATTCACTGTATATTGTTGTGTCGTCTGCAAATAGTGCAATGTTTGTACGTGGTGACTGTGGTATATCAGAGATGAATATATTGAACAATATAGGTCCCAGTTTGGACCCTTGAGGTACACCAGCAGATATGGTCCGGGGGACAGAGAAATTATCATTAATTCTAACTGAGAATTGCCTATTTGTTAGAAAGGAATTGATAATATCAAATAAGTACTTCGGTGTATTGAAAGATTTTAGTTTGTATAAAAGGCCTTTGTGCCATACTTTATCGAACGCTTTCGAGACGTCTATAAATACGGCACCAGTATGGCAATGTTTTTCAAATGAATTACTAATATGTTCAGTTATGCGAAAAAGCTGTTGTACTGTCGAGTGATTGGATCTAAACCCAAATTGAAATTTTGGGATAACATCTGCGCTGTCCAAATAATTTTGTAGTCTCGTATGAATAACTTTTTCAAAGATTTTTGATAAGGAGGTAAGTAAACTTATCGGTCTGTAGCTATCAGGATTTGATTTATCCTTACCAGGTTTTTTTTATTAGTATAACAGTTGCTAACTTCCAGCTCTGTGGAAAGTGTCCAACACGTAACAAAAAATTAAATAAGGAAGTTATAAAGACGAGTCCTTTGGTAGGAAGTTTCTTAAACATGATGTTGGTTATATGGTCGTGACCCGGGGCTTTTTTGTTGGGTAAATTTTTGACAATTAGCTTAATTTCATTTGGTGTAACATAATCCATGCATGTTTGAACTGAATAATCAGGTAGGTCCAAAAACTTGTGGACCCGACGTTCATTATTAATATTAGTAATTTGGTTGGTAGAAAATGTGTTGTATAACATTTCCGAAAAAACATTACATTTATCTGTATCAGATATAACTAGTTGATTTGCTGAACGAAGAGGGGGGATTATGTTTATTTCTTGGTTTAGTAGTCTTTTGGTCTCCTTCCATAAATTTGAATCTCCCGGGTACATATTTAGTAGATAGCTATTATAAGACGACACACGATTGTTTTGTAAGGCCGTTCTAACTTCCTTAGTGAGTTTATTCAGTAATTTTTTATTTGTCGTATTTCTTTGGTTTTGCCAAATGCGTCTAGCATGGTGCTTACGTTGAATTAAGGAAAGTATATATGGAGGTAGAAAGCCAATGTCTTTAATATTATGTAGCGTGGGCTTAGAACACGCTCGTGCGGCGTCAGCAATGACTGCGGTTAGGTGTTCAGACATTTGTTCTGCATCTTGAATCGTAGGTATAGTTTTAGGTATTATTAAGTTAGTATTAATTTGATTGGAGAATATATTCCAGTTTGGTTTTCCTTTAATTAGAGTGTTGTTTGACTGATAAGATTGTGAAGATGAATTAATTGTAATTTTAACCGGGATATGGTCTGAGTCTAACTCTGCGAGAGCTTCTTGCGTGCAATTAAAATGAATTGATTTTAATAATAAAATGTCTAAGATATCTGGCTGTCTATTACAATCTGAAGGAAAATAAGTAGGCTCATTTGGAGCGTTAATAGCATACGGCGTGTTGGCTATAAAAGATAGTAATTTGGTGCCATTCGGATTAATAACACGACAGCCCCAATTAGTATGTTTTGCGTTTAGATCGCCTGCCATTATAATTGAGTTATCTAGACTCATTATTTTGTCATAGTCAGAAATGTGCATTTGACGGCTGGGAGGTTGATAAGCACTGACGATAGTAACGTATCTATTATTTAATTTAATTTGCACTGCTACGGCTTCTAGGCACAACAGATTAAGATTAGAAATTACTTGTTGTTTAATTTGGGCACGAACGAGAATAGCAACACCACCCATAGCCCGTGATTGTGTGACACGATCTACGCGATGTAAAATATAATTAGGGAATTTAATTTTGTCTGAGCTTGATAAGTGTGTTTCTGTTATACAAGCGATATCAATATTATGATGAGTAAGGAAGGCTAGTAGAGTGTTCCTTTTATTTTTTAGTCCGTTGGCGTTCCAGTTTAATAGAATGGTATTATGGGGATCCATTTGAGTTTAGATTTACGCTATTAAGGATGGCTGGCAGATTTTCTATTATTTTCTGCAGTAATTGAGAAACGAATGTGTTAATTAAGGGTAACAGCGTTTTCATGAAGTCGTTATCTGTGTTGTTTAATGGTTTATCTTGCAATTTATTTTTGGTTGCGGCAGCATATGAACGTTTGTCGGTCACGTCATTTTGTGTATTATTAGAGATGTTTACTGGGATTTTGAATTTCGTATGATTGCTTGGAAGATGGGAAGCGACTTTTTTGTTATTATTTTTTTTGGAAATTTCTTTATAGAAGGTACAACCTCTGTAACTCGCTGGGTGATCGCTAAGGCAGTTTACACATTTTGGTGGAGTTTCAGTTTCTTTAGGACAAGAGCTATAGTGGTGGTCACCTGCGCATTTGACGCATCTAGGTGGTAAGTGACAAAACTTTTTTGTATGTGAAAAACGCTGGCAGTTTGTGCATTGAGGAATGCCCTTGGAAGGTTGCCTTGGTTCTACCGCTACAACACAGTGCAAGAGTCTGTTTAGAGAGTAAATCTCAGTAGATAATTTGGATAGCAATACCGCTACGATAGGTATTGGGGTTTTGAATTTGTTTTGAAGACGAGTGACTGAGGCTACTTCGAATTTCAGTTCTACGAGTTCTTTATATATACAAGCTTCTGATATGTTCACAGGGAGGTTCCTAATGATAACGGATAGTTGTTTGTTTTCTGGGAACTGGTAGGTGTGGTATTCTATACCGGAATCATCGAAGAGCTTTGTTGCGGTTCTATAATCGTCGATAGAATTCATGTTTACTTTTAGAGCAGACTTTGTGTTCGCGATGGAGAATTCGTCGAAGGTTATGTTAGCTAACGATGTATGAAAATTTTCATAATCAGAAATATTGTAAACGTAAATAGGTGGTATTTTTGTTCTAACCTGTGATTCTTGAGTACTGACTTCGTCTGCGGTGCCGTCCGTATTGTCGTTGACATGGAGAGTTAGAAGTGGAGCAAATCTATTTTTGCTTGTATAAGGTGGAGTGAGAGCAACACTACTAGTTCTTGTATTTTTTTTTTTTGATGTATCTGGAAGATTGCGATCTTGAGGAGAACTGCTATTATTTTTAGGATTCATTGAATAAGTTTAATTAAAGAACACAAACGTTGGGATTGAACAGAGCGCTGAGAACAACCTGTATGTATACAACTAAATTTTTTCATAAAAATCTGTGAAATTAATTTTTTATGTATACAACTAAATGAGGCCTTACTAGCATAGTGTCTGAGTGAAATCTTTTGATTTTTTTTTTGCAAATCATTGTGTGTTTCTCATACGTTGGTTAATCTTTTGATGTGTGAAACATAGTGATCTGAATGATATGCTACCACTCCAAAAAATGTGAAGCTACATAAAAAAAATTATAAATTTTTTATTAGTTGTGTGTGTTATACGTTTTTGGTCAACTGTTATACATAATATTATGCATTACGTATACTCACTTTATATCATTGATCTTGATTTCTGATGGAAATTCTGAAAGATAAAACATACTATCTTCCTGATACATATCTGTTTCTATAAAAATGTGATCCATTAGTATTTTAGTTGATGAAATTGATCCACCACAATGTCCACAATCATATTTTTGTAATGAAATGTAATTAATTAGAGCTTCTTGTAGATCTTTGAAACCATTTTCAGTATAGCGAAGAGTAATTGTCATGTTAGCCAATTGTTTGTCCTTATTTATACAATTATTATCTGAACATTTAATATTTTCAACTGCAGATGGAACGTCTTTTAATAACTTAGTTACAATAAATGATACATTACAACGTGCGTCTATTATTTTTAAATTTGAAATGCTTTTTGACTCATCGAAAATGTTTTTCAAAATAATTAACCGTTCTTTATACGTATTTGTTGTTGAACCATATAAAGCTATTTTTTTATTGAAATTAAGCATATGGTTTTCGCTGGAATCTATAAAGTTTCTATACGACTGAAAATCTATGTATGCCATAGCTATTATGGCAACGACTGCGTCCATTGGACATGTATTGAGAACTAGATATTTATTTTTTGCAATACGCAATGGTGTTCCAATATTTCCATTTATGAGTAAAGAGTTCAAATTTGATCGAGTACTTTTCTTATTTAGAAACCTTTCAATGTCTGGATTTGGGTCCATGTACTTTCGAAATCTTTTTTTAATAATTCGATCTTTAGATTTCGGTAGTTTTGGATCTTCTGAATTACCTTTCCCACGCTAATTTTCAATTGCTTTTAGTGAATTGGAAGAAACCGAAGTTTCATCACTATAATATTCATCTAAAACCATTGAATTCTGATCTGCAATATACTCATTTAGTTCTTTTCCCTTGTACCAATTTTCTGCTTCATCACTAGAACTAGTTTGTAAAAAACTTTTGATTGTGTTATTATCTTCATTTGAGTTATATTCATCAGTAATTGAGTCTTGTTTTTTCTCCTCGTTAAAATATATTGACCCGTCTCTTGATTCTGATGATTTGGTTTTTTCATTTTTGTAACTGGGTTTATCTGAAGTTTCAGGAGTGGAATTTTCTTTTCTTTTTTTTTAAATTCAAATCATGACATTGTGTAGTCTTATATATGTTTCTTAACTGACTGCTTCTAAATAACTTGCTGCTTCCTTCAAGAGCATTCAAGTGCTTGGCAATAAATCGGTCAGCAATCATTGGCTTTAAATCGAACTTCAAGATTCTTTTTTAATTCAGCAAAGTCACTTTCAACCGGTGCGGAAGTTGCAATAACAATTTGGTGGTCTGTTACTGACCATTCTCCACTCCAAGTGGAAAATATTAGAGCGTAATATACGATGAAGCCTGGTAAAAAAAAAAAGCCGAGATACGATTGCCTTGTACTTTTGATTTTATATCAGTATCCATCTTGATTTCTCTCAAATATTTATCAATTGCATTGGTGTTTCTTCAGTAACTTCTTTATCATCATTTTCATTTAAGTTATCATTATCCGTATCAACATTATCTGCATAATCTTCTACAATTCTATTTTTATTTTTCAAGCAACAAGAGTCTACTAGATTCTGCTGGAGTGTCGATATTATCTTTAACCCAGCCATCTGTTTCAGAGGATTTTGCAACAATTAACAAGGCAGTTATTTCGTGCTAAATTCATTTAATGTGTCGAGGAGGTTAAATTAAACGTAAGCAGCTCACATAAAAAGATTTTAATTTTTATTTTGAATACCCTTAAAGTATGGAATTCGACAAAATAGTTTTATCATATGCGCTACGTCGTCAATTCTTATAAGCATTGTGTGTATTCGTTTTCAACAAAATATTAAACATCTCGCAGTGTAATCTCGCATGTCTGCTGTTAAATACTCTTGTAAAGCTCTATAAGAGCAGTTGAAAATCGCAAAACGACTTCATTAGGTACTTTTACACCACAGAGTAACCATTGTGTAAGCCATATTTGTATTGTTTGAGTGTCCTGTTTTTCCGAAAGCATTTGGGTTATAGGAATTTGGCCATAAGATGTATGAATAACTGCTTCATACAAAAATATAATGGTGCCGGATAATAAGTTTAATGATGTACGTTCGTTTTTGTGGAACTATAGCATCAGCGAAATACTGCAATACTTTGGTTAAATCAGCAATACGTA
>NW_020271194.1:373299-377049 GCF_002803265.2 Melanaphis sacchari | reverse complement strand
GGCCCTGTATTAGCAATACGTACGAATGAGTACACCGATTTTTTTGGCATTCATACAACATGTGACCTACACAGTACATTAACGTTTTAGTTATAGTGTGTGACCTACACAGTTCTTAGTTATTACTATTTTAGTGCATGGACTACAATATTTAATCCTAAATTGTTTTTATTCAATAATATAATGTTTATCTTTATATCTATTTCTTAGCTTAATTGCTGGGTATTTCGAATTTCAAATATATAAATTGTATTGTATCGGAATAAAACATGATAAGTTGCTTGATAATCTAAAAATGCATCCTTTATAATATATAAAAAATTATCTGGCTGTAAAATGGGTTTATATTTTATAATCTACTAAATAATAAAATTGATTGTCCAGAATTTTTAAATTTAATACCGATAATCGTTCTTCAAGCATCTATATCCGCTTTTATCTAATGTTTTATGCACTGTGCCTAACATTATTAGTACCCAGTGCCGAAAATTATTTTTAGTGCCCTTGTTCCTTCTATCATGTATGTGTATACCTATAAAGAGATAACATAAGAATAGAGGAGAGAAATTCGTTAGATTTACCTTTTTTTGCAAATTTCTAACATAATAGATTAGTAATATAATATTTAAACTGTATACGTAGAATAAAAAATATTGATAGATAGGTACCTATCATACTAAACCGATATAATTTATTTACGAATCAAATTTGTTCGATTGCATAAAAAATAACTTATCTTCAAATAAATGCTAATAAAAAATAATTTTGTACCTACTTCTGCAATGAGTGAATGTGAACATTATCATAGATGGGTTCAAAATAAAATCGTACAACTTGTTCCAGTCGAAATTATGTTATTAAATTATTAATTATATAAAATAACAATAATAATGCAGTACACATATATTTATAATATATTATTATTATTGACGATCAACGACGTCGTTATTTCGAGATAAAAATAAAAACCAATTATATCCATACATGAATAGGTATTTTTACATAATTGCGTACAATACATTTTAAAACGTTATTTCATCGCCAGTCAAAATAATGAATCGACACCGCCAATCAGGATGATATTATTATATTGAAACTGTTAAAAAAAATAAATTAATATGGCTATTTATCAGTAATATTACTTAGATTATAAAAAGATTTTGGCGCCCTGGTGGTCATGGCACTTCTTGCACCCCCCTAGGCACGGCACTAGACTTTTATATTATCTACTCATACACAGAACTATATGGTAAAAACTGGCCGGTAAATCGAATGCTGAAATTATGTAATACCTAAACTTAATAGATTCGATTTTTATCATGATTCTTCAATATTATTATGATCTATTTGTTGTAACACTTTTAATTTATAATACCTTATATTATGTATACTCTTATAGCTAATTTGTTTTATAACTTTATTTATTAGTATTTCCTTTATATAGGTAAAAATTTAATTACTAAGCTAATTTCACTATGTACTATTTTATATTTGTATTTTGTCTATTTTATTACCTGTATTGTTTACCTTATAAGCGTAATCATCCTTTATGATGAAATAAAATAAATAAATAAACAAGAATACAGATAATTTATATTTTATATAATCAGTTCAGTTGTGTTCGTCGCGAGTCGTTGTGTTTATCTAGTTGTGCAATTTATTTGAATGTTTTGCCAACTAAATTTTATTTTATATTAGGTACTTATTTAAAACGAAAGAATAATCATCGCATTTTTTAAATTGCATGGTCATCACTCATCACTTATTAGATACAGTGGCGTATTTAGGGGCAAGCTAGAGGCTTTGGGGGGCTTTTTTTAGGATTAAGAGTTAGATATTTGGTAAAATTATTTTAATACATTTTATTATAAAAATGTTTTTATTTTTGATATGTATCGTTTAGTGGGTTTATGTGAAACAGATTTATGAGTACCATCTAAAAATATAAAAGTTATCAGAAAAGATAACAATAATATTGTTCCCATTACCATTGTATACTTATATATCCATATCTAAACTTCTATCACTGTGACAGAAAGTCACGGTATATTTTCAGCAACAATTGATAATTTAACGTCCGATAAACGTTTCATTTTTCATTTATTTTAACGTCAACAACGCACTCGAGTACTTAGTCTAGAACTAGATGCCTACACATTCTGAGCCAAGCCAAGCCAAGCCAAGCAAGGTAAGCTAAAAAATTACTAAGTTCTAATCATATTGTTTATTTTATTTAAGCTTCTATAATTTATAACGGACTAATAATTTTATAAATTTTCTATATCGCTTACATATTATGAATATTGTAAATTGCTTAAATTAATATTTTTCATTTGGATCTACTTGTATTATTTATACCTACATAAAAATATTTTAGTGTTTAATACATTATTTTTCTTTTACATTTGGTCTAATTATATTAATAAATCAAGGTTTACAGTACAATCAATGCATTAATTTTATATATTTATTTAGTAGATACGATTATTACTAGAGCGAGGATTTGTATGCATTTGCATATTTATTATGGTTGATCGTATGATATATGCTAAGTGTGTGCAAAATTTGTTTCATGACATAACGATTTAAAAATGAAACTTTTCAGTGCATATTTTTGCAGATTTCGAAATGTTTTAATTTTAAAAGCTTATTTCTAAATTTTTAATTGCTTATATCAATGTTTATTTTATTTTATTAGACATTTACAAAAATATATATTATTGTCTATTATAAAATAAGAAAAAAGTATCATGTTTTTATATTTTCAATTAATATCAAAATAAATTAATAACAAGGTATAAACGATTTTGCCAAATATGACCTACCTTCTATCAATAATTATAAATCCGTATACCAAGATAAGAAAATAGCGGTTATGACCATGATGTTAAACCAAGATATAATTTCACTATTTCACTATTTAAGTCGCGTTAAAATATTTATAGTGCATTCATATGTGCTTCAAACCGTAATTCACGTTTTTATTACTTTATTTTTTTTAAATATCGAAAGATAAATCGTTGACTTTGTAATTATGTGCGCGAATTCAGAAAAATACTTTTTCAACCAATGGTAAAATTATACTGTGTAAGGTTACGAAAAAAATGCAAGGTAACGAAATAAAATGAAGAAAAGTAGATAAGTATCTATAGTAGATGGGGTTCCGTAATTTTTTTTAAATATATTATATTAATTAAATATTCAAAAAATATATAATTTTTTTATGCATATCATATCATGTTAGTGCAAACATTTATTTTTTTTAAGCCTATAATTGGTAGGTTATTAATGCATATAAATTCGTGCTCTAAGACTATTGCTATATAGGTATGTACATAATTTTATAACATATACATTTTACTGGTAAATTTTTTTGTGATAATAAATAGTGCACCAACTGAAAGGTAAAATAATTAAATATTTATTTTTAATATTTTGGTATTGGATTAAAATTATTAAATAATAGGTTAAAAACTTAGGGAATTCACTACATTTAAGTTTTAATTAAGCTATATTGTTAACACTGAGATTGGAAATCTTCAGAAGAACATATTTGAAACATCCAAGATTTTTTACAGTTAATACCTCTGAATTTTTGTCCTTTAGTTCTTTTCCATATTTTCTTGCAAGTATTTGTTTAATTTTTACTTCATGGATGTACACATTTTCATCTTCAATATTTACTTCTTGAATATATCTTTCAATATTGTCATCGATTTTCGCATATTTATGCATACGAGAGTGCATATG